>NW_004797942.1:114876-120586 GCF_000002075.1 Aplysia californica | reverse complement strand
CTCTCTCTCTCTCTTTCTCTCTCTCTCTCTCTCTTTCTCTCTCTCTCTCGCTCGCTGTCTCACTCTTCCCCCCCAAACCATTTCTAAATAAGTTACGAGTCTAAGCTGCAGAATGCTTCCGTAAAAAAAAGCAAGAGCCTATAACAATAAAGGTGCCCTGACAGACTTATAAGTATCAAGTAAATGTCTCACCACGGTTCATTAATTACTTTGTACAAAGCTACGTCTCGAATAAACGGACATACCTGACTTAGTTCGGGTGATTAGGGTGTGGTCAGTTTTGTCGTTTTTTAAAATTATTTGGGGGATGGGGGGAGGGGGTGGAGAGGTTGGACAGGAAAGAGAAAATGCAGCGTTTTTCATTCCATCGATTTTATCGGACATCTCCAGTCAAATTGATTTTCTTTAATACGTATCATTGTGAGCACAATTAAAATCCATATCGCCCTTGTGTCAAACAAGGTAGTCATTTTTTTCATGCTTTCAGGCTCATACTATTATTCTCATGTTTGTTTCTTTCAGATTTGCCACACTTCCTTTTGGTTTAGTATGTCTGCTGTCATGCCGACACGGTGTAAATCTAAATCAGAATACGATAAAGCATATTTTATTGACCCTTCATTGGAAGAAATTGACAATTATTTGCTTTCACTAGCTTTTTCGACACAAAATATTCATTCATAGCCCATATAAATTAATTCTCTCTCTCTCTCTCTCTCTCTCTCTCTCTCTCTCTCTCTCTCTATCTGTCTATCTGTTTGTCTCTCTATCTCTTTCTTTCTTTCTCTCTATCTCTGCCTGTCTTTTGTCTGTTGAGGAGGCGTCTATTGAGAAGCTCTTAGACGCTTCACTGTCGCACGCAAGAAACCGGAGTTCGATTCTTGAGTAGGAAAGTATTTTATATTGTGTCTGATCTCTCGGATAGGATGCTGGACCCCTCTCAGCCCGAGTTGTCTTTGTCTGGCAAGGTACGGAAGCCCGCTGTCTGAATGATCGAAGGAGAGTCGATGCGAGCGTAAAAACTTCTATATCAATTGTTTCTTGTTTTGTTTTTGTTTTGTTTACCTCAGGTGAACTTTTTTGTTGGTGCGTTTCATGACGCAATCCTGAGGTACGGCCGGGCTCTCCGAACGACTCTTGAACTCAACGATGACGTCAAAGACGGCTACACTGTGGCAAGAAGAATGTGGAACTACACCACTATTGGTAAGCTCCACAGAATAGATAGCATATTAACCAAAATAGGTAAATTCAACAGAAAAGATGGAATGTACATCAGTATAGGTAAAATCAACAGAAACGATGGACTGTACATCACTATAGGTAAACTGAGCAAACAAAATAGTATGTACACCGAAAAAGGTAAACTCAGCAGGCAAGATAATACGTAAAACACAAAAGGAAAACTCAGTTGACAAGATAACAGGTCTTATTACCGGTCACTGAAGGACTAAGACAAACAAGAAACAAGATATCAAGTCCACCACTGTGTAAACTCAACAGACAAGATAGCGTGACCATGTTTTAAACAGGCATACAAGATAGCATGTACGCCACTACACATAGTAGAGATGTGAACCATGGCTGCTAGCAAACTTCCTGTTGTGAGACCATGGGCACTTTGTGACCATACTAGGTCTCCCGAATGGCAAAATATGAACTGTACATTTTCGGGTTAGGTGGTGCCACTGCTGTCATGTTTCGGTACCTTCAAGGAGGCCGTGTTCTCTGAATGAGGCCAAAGACGTGACCTGAACGCGCTTCTCACGTACGTTTCACAACGTTTCCATTGCTTACAAACTCACGGGGACAAAAGGAAAATTGATATTGCGTAAAAGTACATAGAACTATTGACTTCTAATTTTTTTTAAATTTGATTTGATTTACGCGGTTTTGCTCATATCGTTATTTTAACTTAATTTGGTACCTGTGAATATCTCATTATTCAACAAAGGCAAATATCTCTGAGTAACGACAACCAGAAATAAACGCTACCGTTTAATCAAGAAGCTGTAAATGATTTTGTTGTATAAACAAGTTTTCATTCCAAACACCAATGTGCATCTCAGTATTTTTCTCGCTTTCGTTTCTCTGAGTCTGTGGATACAAATTATGTATCATGCTCGACTGACCTAGTGGATAACCCTGGTTTGAATTCGCAACAGCAGTTGTTTTTTTGTTATTTTGTTTTTTGGTGGGTCAGGGGTTCTCATGGCTTTTCATTCTTTTGGCTCGGACCTGTCACAGACAGATGTAACATTGTGAGACTCTGTTCTTAAATATCGTTAACCATATTGAATTGCTTATAAATCCGTGCCGTGCCACTATACGTTCTTCTTCCCTTCAGGCTGTTCCAAGGAAGGTAGAGTAGTGGTTAAAAAACTTGACTTGAAATACAGAATTCCCGCAGCCTGTTTTCGCCTATATGCCAACATCCGAGGGAATATGTTTTCATCGAGTTTCCAAATTTCTCTGAAACTGGCTCAGTTTGATCTCATACATGTGAAACCATGCACGTGCACCTGCCTCTCGGGTGTAGTAGTTAGGCCCTTTGCCATTCCAAGCAAAAGGCAAGAGTTTGATTTTCGTATGTGGAAGATCTACTTTTTCAAATTATTATCTGTGTCTTACTAGGATGTTGTATCCCTAACAGTCCACTTTGGCCCTGATAGGCAATGTATGAAACAACCCACCAACTTAATTAAATCGTCTACGTTGGGACGATTCGGACGTAAACACCACGGAGGTCAGCGATCTAGGTAGGCTACAGAAGATCATACAACTCGACGCAGATCAACTGTTTAATCGCATCTCTAGCGGCTTTGTGTGGGGCTCTTATAATCGACTGCAGCGATGAAAATAGATGACTGCTAACTATGGGCAGAAAATATTTAGATACATCACTTGTATATGCTGCCTCCGCACTAATCAATCTGTAACGAAACACGCGCCAGACTCAAGCATATCCCTAACCAATCTAAGAGTTCCTAGTTTGACTTTTTCTCCTGCCACAGTGTAACGTCTCAATACAAGTATTTACTGATTCGTGAAGAATTATCTAATTCTCAGCAAAACAAAGAGCATCTGATCATTCAGACATTAAGGTCTATTTATCTATCTATATATCTATCTATCTATCTATCTATCTATCTATCTATATGTCTGTCTGCCTGTGTGTCTGTCTGTTTGTCTGTCTGTCTGTCTGTCTGTCTATTTATCTATCTCTATCTTTTCTTTGCAGATGTGACTGGCGACGTGATCATCGACGACAATGGGGATCGAGATACGAACTTTGCTATACAGGACATGGACCCGGTTACTGGAGAGTTTCGGGTAAGACGAGAGAGGGAGAGAGAGAGAGAGAGAGAGAGAGAGAGAGAGAGAGAGAGAGAGAGAGAGAGAGAGAGAGAGAGAGAGAGAGAGAGGGAGAGAGGGAGAGAGAGAGAGAGAGAGAGAGAGAGAAAGAGAGAGAGAGAGAGAGAGAGCCAGACAGCCAGCTAGCCAGCCAGACAGACAGACAGACAGACAAACAGACAGACAGACAGAGACAGACAGAGTAGGGGGGGGCGTAGAGGGAGACAGAGAGACAGACACAGCAAGTCTTTCTGGCAGAGGGACAGACAGAGAGTTAGACAAACTGACTGTCTGAGAAAAACTAGATAGATAGATAGATAGATAGATAGATAGATAGATAGATAGATAGATAGATAGATACACACAGGTATAGAGAGCCATTAAAGAAGAGGTAGGAGTTGAAAGAGAAAGATACATGGTGTAGAATAAGAAGAGTGGGAAGCAGACTGAATCCTTCATAAATCACGGCGATTGGTGGAAGCTTTATCCCAATATACCCAATGGTTCATCCAGTATATGCATCTGTCTGCTGGGACTTTGCATCTCACTCAGCGTGGGTCGAAGCAGCAGCTCTCCTTTACGATCTGAGCTGCGCCCATGAGAATGTGAAACATTAATAATGCATCAATCAATCACTTAGTCAATCAGCCAAAGAGATAACAAAACTATCGATCAGTCGACCAACCACCTAATTACATGTGTTTAATGCTAACATTCCTAAGACATTTAGAGCGTGCACCCTCGGAGTGCTATAAGAATACGGATTATGTATCTAGCTTAAACCTTATTATATTTTTAAAAGTGTATTTATATAATATGCGTGCGATGGTTGGCCTGTTTTTCAAACATATACAATGTAATATGTGTGTATGTGAATAGGTGTATGTGCAAGAGAGAATCACGAAAGGGGGGGGGGGTTCAATAAGTCTTTGGTCTGGGTATGAAGGAATCATGGTAAACAGAATATAGCCAGCCTTTAGAGAATATTTTTGGAGTACACCATGCAAACTTTCTGGAAAATCCGACAATAATAAGGCTCTAGTCACCGTGTTCAATGAAACCATGCTCGATGACGTTTGGTTTTTCCTTTACCGAAGCTGTGCAATGGAACCTGTTGAATATCGTTCAGTTATCAACTTTTTACACTTACAAGGAAAATTCCCTTAGGCCATTTTTAAAGAAATGGTCCAAGTTTATAGAGACAGATGTCCTCGTTGTAATATTGTGACATACTGGGTAAGAAAATTCAAATCTGGATTCATGTCGGTGATGGATGAAGATCGTGAAAGGCGTCCATCCTTTGTTGTAACCGAAGAGAATGTATCCATAGTGAAAAAAACTGGTTTCGCAAGACTGACATATAACTGTTAAACAGCTCTCAAGTGAAACAGGAATCAGTTTAGGGTCAATTGAAACGATTCAACATCTTAACATGAAAAAGGTGTCTGCGCAGTGGGTACCCCGCTTTTTGACAAGTAAGCAAAAGAAGCAGAGGGATGAGTCCCACAAAACTCTCCTTCGAATTGAGTTCAATGACATAAATTTCTTTAAAAACATGGAGACAATGGATGAAACATGGATTTATCATTTTGATCCAGAACAAAAAATGTCCTCCGTGCAATGGAAAACCGCTTCTGCTCCCTCACTAAAAAAGGCAAAGGTAACACTGTAAAGTGGAAAATGTCATATTGTCATGTTTCTGGGATTGTGAAGGTATCATCATGACTGACTACCTGGAAAATGGAAAAACAGTCACAGGGGACTACTATTTAGGTTTGCTGTTAAAATTGCAGTCCATATTAGTGAGGAAAAGGCGTGGACAACTCCGTTATGGGGTTCTCCTACTGCGTGACAACCCCGCTGCGCACAGGGCACAACAAGCAGTCCAGACACAGCAGAACAATGCGGCTTGGAAATCCGACCCCACCCAGCTTATTCACCAGATCTAGCCCCTTCAGACTTTTTCCTGTTTTCCATTCTTAAAAAATCACTGAAAGGACATCGCTTCCATGGCAACGAGGACGCCATTGAAGCTGTGGAAGACTGATTAGGGGTCCATTCTGGGTCATTTTTTTTCTCAATGACGTTAGAAGGTAAAAGAGAGGTGGCTGAAATGTATTACTGTGCATGGTGACTATGAAGAGAAATGAAAGTATGTGTGCCAAGTTACAAAGCTCTATCTTTATTCCTTCATATTTAGAACAAAGCCTTCTTGAGCCTCCCTCGTATAAAGGAGTAAATGTTATGGGTGTTCGTATATGATTGTGAGTATGTGTGTGGTGTGTGTTTGTGCGTTCGTCGGTGAGCGTGTGCGTGTGTTTGTGTGTATGTGTGTGTGTGTGTGTGTGTGTGTGTG
>NW_004797942.1:109742-111788 GCF_000002075.1 Aplysia californica | reverse complement strand
CCGGACCCCTTCTATAAGACACAGGGTTAAACTGAGAATTAAACCCATACCGTATCATACTAAGACGTGGCTTAAAAGTATTATGTTCCAGGATAGGAAAACAAGTAAACAATAACCGAGACAACGTACGCCTACCGAGTGACTTGCTATTTCTTAAATGCCTTCTACGGTAAATCCGTTAATTTTGTTGACTCTACTCGCAGTATGACAGTATGGCTTACGTCCAATATTATTATGCAGATCGAACTACACTACGTTTGTCTTTTGCTCAGTTTGTCTTATATTATGAAGATGAAATACTGATCCCACATCAAAGCAAATATGAAAACTCATGACATGAAAGGGCAATCACTGTTATAATTGTCTGTTTCGTCTTTGTCTAACTTAATCTTTTATCTGCGTAAGTTCCATTCCGGCTATCAGAAGGCTACTATTGTTATCAAAAAGCGTTGTTGCCACTCACTGCCGACACTTTAAAGTCAGCTATTTCTGCCACTAGTGATAGTCATTCAGAGCAAGTCCATAACAGTCAGTAACAGCATAACATATTAATTAGTGTATAAACCATAGAAACATTATAAAAGTTTCGTTGTTGTAGAGAAATATTGAAGGTTTTAGACAAATTTGTAAATTCCTTATCGGTGACTGTTTTCTTTAAAACTAGCTCAATTGGATATTCAATTGTTGGATGTTTTTTTCTGTAGCTGTTGCTCCAGGATTAAAAGCCATGGTGAGCAAATTTGTCTTCCCGTAAACGCTCACCAGATCGAGAAAGTGCAAAAAAATAAAGGTTGTTGTTTTTTGTTGTTGTTGTTGTTGTTGTGTTTGTTTATTTGTTTTTGTTTGTTTTGTTCTTTGGGGGTTTTTTTGGAGGGGGGGTGGGGGGTCTTTGTTTTCTTGTTGGTATTTTCAGATAGCTGTCTTGCTGGGGCAAGTTTATATAATCGAAGGAGCTTCGCCTTTTTGGCAGTACAAAAGTTGAAGTTAATCATTTTAGCCAGTACAGTGGACGATATTACATGCATTTTAGTTTGTGCGTTCCTTTGAAGCAGAGATGGATGTTAGAACAAAAACAAAAACAAATAAACTTACAGCCTGCACTTCAGTTTCATTTCCTTACAGAGGAAAAGAATAGTACTTGACGTTAGAGTAACGGTTTCTTTGTTTCATTTCTAATCAAATACCTGGTATTAAAGAATATAGTTAGAACCCTCCACCACCCCCACCACCCCTCAAAAAAAGAGAAAAAAAATAATTACAAATTTAAAAAAACAAGTGGAATTGCATCTTTTTGGGGGGTCAATACTGTTTGCTAACACCTGCGCTGCAAGTGAAAAAATGGAGCGAGCGGCGTCAATGATTTTAAACCAAATTTGAAAGAAAAATTTGCCTGGAAGGCATTTTCAAAATAATATGGGTATTGAATTCCTCGCTTGCTTACATCATTTGAAGCCGACCGTACATTAACGTCAGTATACTTTTTTTCTTTTCTTTCCTTATATCTCCAACTCGAGAAGAGAAACAATGATTCTTCAAACAGTTAAAAACATCAGTATGAACGATTGTTCAAATAGCATGATACGTTTGAATCGGGTTTAACAGACATGTGGATGGAAAAAAATAGTGTGTGTGTGGGGGGGGGGGGTCTGGGCAGGACAAGAATACATCTCTCCGTACACCGAAGAGTACAATCATATGCTTGTGCTAAAGCCCACATACAATATACCTGAAAGAGCCTGCGCTCAAGAAATATTATGTCAAGGTCCAACAGTACAATAAGAGATTCAGGAACCACATACAGCCCATTAAAGTGCGTGCACGATTAGCTTTGATACACAAGGTATCGCAACAGCCTAAAGACTCCTTAAACATGAATCTGTTAGTTTGTAGCCTACTTCTGTGATATTTGTTGTAAATGCTTGACAAACCGAGGGTTTTTAAATCACAATTAAGATTTCAAGACATTGCTTGGACACTTCATTAGCTGAGTGGCTACTGTGTTGGGATATGGTACAGATGAGCACACTTCGGATCCATATATATATA
>NW_004797942.1:103210-109146 GCF_000002075.1 Aplysia californica | reverse complement strand
TCTCTCTCTCTCTCTCTCTCTCACTCTCATTACTTATCATTATTATTCCCATCTAATATATGTACAGACGTGTGATGTGGGAGCGGGACTTGACCAGTAGCTCGTGGCGCGTGGATTATGACCAGATTAAGTTCCGCCATCAAATCGCCAACAGCGCCAAGCTTAGCGGCTTTTCTCTGGTTTGTAACATTCTTGTATTGACCACTCACACACATTAAGGACAACATCAGCAACAATAACAACAACAACAGCAACAACAACAGCAACAGCAACAGCAACAGCGACAACAACAACAATAACAACAACAACACAACAACAATAATAATAACAGTTATTATTATTACCATAACATAACAATAATAATAATGATAATAATAATAATAATAATAATAATAATAATAATAATAATAATAATAATAATAATAATAATAATATACTACTAATAATAATCGTGAATGTAATAATAATTATGGTAAAAACAATAGAAGCCATTTATATACTGCTTTATCCCGTACAAGTATAAGCTCTGTGCACTTTATATAGGTGATATAATTACTGAAAAGAAAACCTCACATGCATACACAAACAAGAAAAGCATTTCATTATCCTTTAAACCAGAAAACTTTTTCAACCGCAAAAGAAAGAACTTTCTCAGCCATACATTGACAATAATAATATACACATTATGACAGCGGTAAAAACAGCACCTGCTAACACGCTCCAAAAAGACTCCAACAAAGTCATCTCGAATCGAATAAACAGTTGTGTTGCAGTGTAAAATGTTATGATTGTGTGATTATGGTGTGGTAGTAAAACCAAACAAAAAACAAGAACACAACTTATAATAAAATGTTTGTATCATCATCATCATCATCATCATCATCATCATCGTCATCATCATCATCATCATTATCATCATCATCACCATTATCAGCCACAGCAGCAGCAGCAGCAGCAGCAGCAGCAGCAGCAGCAGCAGCAACAGCAGCAGCAACAGCAGCAGCAGCAGTAGCAGCAAAGGCATTGCAGAAAAAACAAAGTAGGGAAGGAAAGTCTTGAATAATCTTAGTCAACCAACAGAAAGGAAATATTATTGTTTATTAAAACAGCTCAAACCGGTGGCCTTGAGTGCTTCTTCGGGAGTAAAAATAAAGACAGCTCTGTAAACTAATGTTTTGGGTTTGTTTGTAGTTTGTTTGTTTGCTTGTTTGTTTTTTATGTTTTTTTTATGTTTTTGGTTGTTTTGTTGTTGTTTTTTTTTGTCTTGTTTTTTTTTTTTGGGGGGGGGGGGAGTGATTCGATAGCACATCGACATGTTTATGCCTTCAACACGATCACGAAAACATACCAAAAAAATTTTCAAAATCAAGCGTTCGCATCTACTGTCTCTGTACTTCACATACAGAAAGATAGTGACACGACCTCTATGGTGCCAGAAGCCAGCCAGAATTTCACTCTCGTCGGCTCCTACAAGGTATGTCAAGGTTTCTTTTAAAGGTTACACACGGTAACATGTATATTACTTACATTATATTACAAATATTAAGGTACATGTAAGATTTATTTCTTTTAAGAAAAAAATTGACCAAGCTTTAGTGGTATAGTGACATGCCTTTGGTTGGGCCAACGCAGCACGCCCCCTTTACAACCCAAATTGTCAAGAGAGGATGTTACACGTTTCCATCTCTTGCCAAATAAGGTTCATTTATCTATCGATCTATCTATCTATCTATCTATCTATCTATCTATCTATCTATCTATCTATCTATCCCAGGGTAGTACAGTGGCTGCTCGCCGGGTACAGCGCTCCAAGATTGACGTGAATAGAGCGGTGTTGCTGGAGCTGAAGATGGTAAGCTAGTCATTGTGAAATTGAGAATCCTTCTTTTCTTTTTTTTTTTGTTTAGTAAGTTTTGCGGCATTTGCAAACCAATTAAGTCATAATATAAGTGCCGAAGATTAGACGTGCTACAAGAGAGCAGCAAACACATAAAAATGAGAAATCAGTGCGATAGATGGTCGATAGGAAAGAATGAGCCAACACACTAGTTTTCTATGTAATGTTAGTAAAACTGTAGAGGTAAGGGGATGGGAAGAGAAAGAGAGAAAATGAGAGAGAGAGAGATAGAGAGAGAAAAGAGATAGAGAGAGAAGAGATAAATAGAGATAAATAGAGAGAGAGAGAGAGAGAGAGAGAGAGAGAGAGAGAGAGAGAGAGAGAGAGAGAGAGAGAAAAGGAGGGAGTAGGACAATCACTATTAGAACCATGTTCTTTATATTATTGTAAAATGAATTATATTTCTTTTAACTTTAGCCCCCTCATCCTGGACATAGCTACAAAGCTCTCTTTCTCCCCAGGTGCGTGGCTTACGTCACGAAAACCTGGCCCAGTTCATCGGCGCGTGCACGGAGCCTGGTAAGGTGTGCCTGCTGTATGAGTACTGTAAGAAGGGCAGTCTGCAGGACGTGCTACTCACGGACACCCTCAAGCTGGACTGGGCCTTCAAGGTCGCTCTTCTGAGGGATATTCTGAAGGTCAGTTTGGTTACCTACATGGGGGGTACATATTATTTACTTATTTATCGATTTCTTTTATTTATTTGTCTATTTATCTATTTATTTTATATATTTATCGGCTTATCGATTTATTTATCTATTTACCATGTATGTACTTATTTATGTACTTATTAATTTATTTATTTAATCATTTATTTATTTATTTATTTATTTATTTTATTTTATTTTATTTTTTAATTTCAGAAACATTGATTTTCGAAGAGGGATTGTTTTTGTTTGTTTGTGTGTGGGGGGGGGTTTGGGTGGGGGATATTTCTTGTTCGGGTTTCCTTTCCCTTTTCTTTTCTTTTTCGTTTATTTGTTAACTGTTTGTTTTTCCTTTGGGTTCCCCTCTCCCCAGGGCATGATCTACATCCACCAGTCAGACCTAGGACACCACGGCCATCTCACGTCCGCTAACTGTGTGGTGGACGGCAAGTTCAACGTGAAAATCACGGACTTTGGACTGCCCAGCTTCCGGAAACCAGATCAGTGCGACTTGTATTCAGAGGAAAAAACGTTCTCTGATATTCAGAGTTAGTTTATTTTTATAGATTTTTCTTTTAAAAAATTTTTTTTTGGGGGGGGGCAGGGTTGGGTTTTTTAAAATTAATTTTTGTGAAGACCGCCTTTTGTTTTTGTATGGAGCATGGAACACTCTATCCCCTCTGTTAAGAGTGTTTCTCTTTCTCCTCTACAACCCCCCCCCCCCCCAATCTCTCTCTCTTTCTCTCAATCTCTTTATATCTCTCAATCTCTCTCTATCTCTCTCACCCCCACTCTCTCTCTCTCACTCTCTCTCTCTCTCTCTCTCTCTCTCTCTCTCTCTCTCTCTCTCTCTCTCTCTCAACTGCATCAAGTTTCAGCCTTATTAGGGTGATCATAAAGATGGGGAATATCATGTGTCTTTTAAAGAGGCTTTCTTTACAGAGAAATAACGCTGGGCTGCTATTGAAAATGACATAGAATAAAGGTGTTTATTTTAGAAAATGAGTCATCCAAAAAATGAGTGGGGAAAAAGAATTTTCTCAGATGAAGTGAAAGGAAATAAAGTGGTGCAGAAAATGTTATATCGATCTTCGAACACTTCTTTTTCATTGTCCATGGACAATTCAGCCTACACTAATGTTGCATGATGGACTTTACATCAGCTATTTGTTCCAGGTTTACAAATCCATCATCAGGTTAGCACTCATCAGTAGCGTAGGCGTAGAGCAACGCTTCCAAACGTACCTCAGTTACATGTATTTTTTTTTTGCCCAGTACAACAATAATTTTCCTTGATGATGCATGGTGTATTGATTTACAATCTATGTTTCCCTCCAGAATTATTGTGGGTGGCACCTGAGCACCTAGGTATTGGCGAGATTGTCGGAGGATCCAAAAAAGGAGATGTTTACAGTTTCGCTATCATCATGGAGGAGACGGTGACTCGCTCGGTGCCCTATGACTCACATCGCGCTTTCGTGGAAGTCGAGGGTAAGTAGTAATCGTATAATAATATAAAATGATAATGTTACAGACCCTACATAATGGGGTTCTTAATGCGCCTGCGAGATCGAGGCTCTTTTTCGGTTCCATTGTCGTTATACAGTCCGTGCCGGCTTTAAGCAAGCAAGCTAAACGGCTCTTACCGAATTTTTGCTATATAAATTACACGCCTTTAAGCACGGTAACTTCGGCTTCAAGCACGCTTCATTTACAAAACAGTCAATATTTTCATGATGACCCGTCGAAGTTCGAACACAGTCTACACCGCAGCAGTGGAGTGTGTCAAGAGAAACACAAAGAACGCAAGTGATGGAGACACACACTCACACGGGCGGAGAGGAGGGCAGATGCACACAGGCGCGCGCGCGGACATAGGATCTAGCTTAGGCCTAGGGCAAAGCTACACACGACCAAAAAAAAAAAAAAAGAGAGTCGGGGAGACGAGAAAGGGAGGCTGGCTGCGATTTCACCTTTGACCCTCGCTATCCATTAATCCTGATTGTGTATCACGCGCGAGGTGGGATGAAGGCGGTGGTATGAGTGGCACAGCGGGCAGTGGTACGCACAGGCAGTGTGTAGGCCTACTGTGCTGTATCGTGACTGGCCGTCTAAATTAAGTTTTAATTTCCCATTCGACCACAAAACAAAAACAAACAAGCAAACAAAAACTACCGTGGCGGGTGTCTGAATAACAGTGCACACTTTCGGGACCGCTATAGGCCTACTTACAAACAAAGGGAAATAGCACTGGAAATTTTCTACATGAAAATCTCTGGATTATGTCTACTTCGCACTCAAGCACGCTTCGGCTTTAAGCACGCTTAAGCTTTCTCCCGACGACCGTGCTTAAAGCCGGCATGGACTGTACTCAGAGGCACCTCATTCGAGTTGCCATTGTTCCTGGGCATTCAAACATATTATTAATAATGTTTGGCATCCTCCTTTTCATGGATGATGATGATGATGATGTATTGATGGAAATATGTCTAATGAAATGTTTTTCTTTACGTATAGTTATTGTTATATTATTATTATTATGCTGTGTGTGTTCGCTTTTCTTTTTAAAATTAGTTTTTTATTTCAAATTGGGCCGCTCTTCGTTGAAATTGTCTTTATTAACAATAATGATATCATGACTCAAAAAGATTAAAGTCGTGATTTAAAACACGTAGATCCAGTCCTAATTTCTGATGACAGGATTAGGCTGATCTCCACCCACAATACCACATTATCTTTCCCTTCTGTTTGATTTTCTGTTCATTATACGGTCCATATTTTGACACAAAATAATGCATCTCATCGGCTTTGTTAGTTTGATCATGTTCATTAGCAAGATTTATTAAACTGCGCATTCATTAGCATGAAATGACGTCAATGCCCTATTTTTGTAAAATCGTTTCCTTATGATGCTGCTACTTTATTTGTCTTGTTTGTTGAGGTTTTTGTTGTTTTGTTTTGTTTGGTTTAGGTTTTTTCGAGTGGTGGGGTGGAAGCGTGTTTGTTTATAGGTGTTAGTGTGCGTGTACGAGTGAGAAATTGGAAAAGAAAAGAGGGAGAGGTGAGAGAGAGAGACAGAGAGAGAGAGAGGGGGGGGAGAGAGAGAGAGAGAGAGAGAGAGAGAAAGAGAGAGAGAGGGAGAGAGAGAGAGAAAGAGAGAGAGAGAGAGAGAGAGAGAGAGAGAGAGAGAGAGAGGAGAGAGTGGGAATGAGAGAGAATGAGAGAGAGAGAAGGAGAGAGAGGTGGGGGAGAGAAAGAATGAGTGTGGGTGGGTGAGACATTTATAGACACACGGACAAACTGGCGGACAGCCCTACTAAAAAACCAGAAGGCTAAATATTGAGAACGAGAGAGTTAAAATGAGGGGTGATGGTGGGGAGGGGAGGGAGAGA
>NW_004797942.1:101245-102442 GCF_000002075.1 Aplysia californica | reverse complement strand
ACGGGCCCTCCGAGATTTTTCGCCGTTGTCCGAGAAGGTTAGGTGTAGATCTTTCCTTCCAGAAGATCAGGGGTGGGGCTGAAAGACAGCAGTAAGAAGAGGCCAAGGAGTAGCAGTAGAAATGCTGCAGGAAGAGCCAGGAGCCCAGAAGAGAGCGCAAAGGAGGTGACGGGGTGGGGGCAGAAAGTGGACTTTGTAACGTAAACAACATGCAAGAGGAGAACTATAATATTATTCTAAAAAGTGGCCGTTTGTAAAAGTGATTGTTTTATATTATACAAGTAGCCGTTAGAGCTGGTTCGACTGTACTTTTTTGTGTGTAAAAGAAGAAATTAGTGACACAATGTTGCTACTGTGTGCAGAGATCATACAGAGAGTGTACAGACGCGAAACCCCGCCCTTCCGCCCAGAGACAGGCGACTGGGACGTCCCCCAAGCCTACATCATGCTGGCAGAGCGCTGCTGGGCCGAGCCCGCGGAGAGCAGGCCAAGCTTTGAGAACGTGCTGAAGACGATCAACACACTCAGCGGGTGAGTCGCTCACTATTGTTGTTGTTGTGACTGTCCGGGGTCTATCGTCTTGCTTGTATGTTGTTATTTGTTGGTTGCTGGGGTTGTTTTGGGGGTTTTTTTTTGCTGTTGTTGTAGTTTGGGGTTGTTTTAGTTTCGTTTTGAGGGTGTTTTTTTCTGCTGGGGGGAGGGGAGTCTTGTTGTTGTTTTTTGTTTGTTTTGTTTGTCGAGGGGTGGGGAGGATTTGACATTCACTCTCTCTCTCTCTCTCTCAAATCAGGTTGTGAAACTGTGCAATATTTACACACAAAACCAAGAAACCTGTTCTCTTGCAATGCCGTCGTCTGCTTTCGTTTCCACATTCTGCCCCAAGCCCCTCACCTCCTTTGCCCCCTCTTCTGAGCTCCTGACTCTTTCTGCAGCCCCTGCCACTCCTTGGCTCTTTCTTACAGCTGTCTTTCAGCCACACCCCTGATCTTCCAGTAGGAAAGATTTAGCCTTCTCGGACAAGGGCGAAAAATCACGGAGATCCCTTGTGCAAGTTGCGCATGTTAAAGATCCGGTGGTGGTCTAAAATCGATAAGAGTAGGCTTCAGACGCCATCCAGGCAAAATTCAAAATTTCCCACCAACAGAAAATGTTTGTGTCCCGTGCGCTCAAATGACCTCATGGAGTAGGGAGCTTAGT
>NW_004797942.1:99210-100459 GCF_000002075.1 Aplysia californica | reverse complement strand
CTAAAAAGTATTAGGTGTGTCCCGCGCGCTCATATGACCTTATGCAGTTGCGAGCGCCGTAAAACCCTATACTAAACAAACAAATTAAGAATTGAGCCATTAAATACTATGTATGAACTAACCACTTAAAAAACATTGCATCTGAGGCATTTGGTTAGGTACTAAGAAGACATAAGTTCGATCCCCCACATGGGAGTAGTTACATCATCGAGTATCTCCATATATTCTGTCTGCTGTGATGTATGTATGTTGAATCTCTCACACAGTGGGTTGGCCTTGACTGACAGGGTCCAAGCAGCCTGGCCCCTAAATGATTTAAATTAAGTCAAAGAGGAGTGCAGCTTGGGAGTGGGGGGGGGGGTGATAAGCTACGATTAGCCATAAAATCGTTATCCTCCCACTACATGTTTACATAATGGCAAAACTGATGTACAAGTACACCGAGAATTGAGCAGTTAAGTAATAAATACATACCCTAACCTTCAGCAGGCCTGACACTGGACTGGAGACAAAATTATGCTAATATCAATATATTTATTCCTTTATTCTATATCATGCTATAGAAAAAGTTCAAAAGCCATTTACACAGTTCACATTTAGCCTTATTTCGAACAGTGTCTTCCAATCAATAAAACATTAAGCACCTCTAAAATTAAAAGTGACAGATTATGAAAATACAGATCTATATGTCATGACCCGTTAGAATCAGGCGCCCTGTCAATTTTTAGGCTCCTGGAATTATTGCTATAGTCTTAAATCTTGTTCCTTTGTCTTGATTGGGGGGGGGGGGTATCCATTATCTGAAGACGAGTCGAGCTAGATCTATTAATTTTGTGACTGAGGGAGGTTGGGATCGCCTGGTGTCAGAGATAAAATATAAGGCCAGAAAATGGTCACCAAAGTATGGACACTTCCAAAGCTTGAGCGTCTTTGGTAACTGCAAATTTATATTTTATGTGCCTTGACCAACGTTTTTCAGTAAAATCCACATACAGAAATGTGCTTTCAAATAGACATAAAAGGTGTTGAGCCAAAAAAAAAGACAAAAAAACATTAAAATTGCCAAAAGGGTAGTGAACTGTTGGCTTTTTCAATTTCATTATTTTGAGGAGTGTCCGATTTCACCACAATAACACACATATATACACAGGTACAATCTCAAGAATTCAAATAAAGATTGCATATTCTGTAAATGATAATAATAATACATGGTCAAAATAATAATTTTGATGATACTACTACTACTACT
>NW_004797942.1:88773-97854 GCF_000002075.1 Aplysia californica | reverse complement strand
TACTACTACTACTACTACTACTACTACTACTACTACTACTACTACTACTACTAGAAAGGCTTATAATAAAAAATATTAACAATAATAATAATAAAAGAAATGGTAAGAGAGTAAGTACCTGGAAGAGACTACACTATTTAGCAATGGTACTACAAAAGTGTCAGGACATGAAATTAGTCAATGGGAACTTTAGTGCAAAGATAGGAGACCTATGAATAGAAGAATAATAGTAGGGTCATGGGGACTGGGTAAAGAAAAAGAACGTGGTGAGCATCTCATAGACCAGTGCAGAGAAAATAAGTTCATGCTTTCGAACACCTCGTTTGAAACTCACCCAAGAAGGCGATACACTTTGAACAGCCCTAGATATATAACTACAGACCCTACAGACTTTATAAAGTAACTTTTTATTGTGAAAAGTGGTTTCTTCAGAGACAAGAGAATTTCGTGGAAGTAAAAAAAATCAAAAGAGGCAGTACTGAAAAAAACCCACATGGGCCACTCACTAATAAGAACAATTAGAAGAGGCAAATGCAGTTTCTGGGACACTTGAGTTGACATAAAGGCCTTGAACATCTTTCTCTCACTGGAAAAACATAAGGCAAACCAGACAGCGGGCAGACCCAGAACAACTTACTTGAAAAACCTGAACAGATGGGCGATGGGGAAAGACCATAATAATATAGTTTTCGAGAGCATCCAAGCAAAGACGTGTATGGCACAACATGATCATTGATCTGTTTCATATCTGGCATTTAATTATAGTGATGAATAGTATTAATAGTAGCAATAAAATAACATTAGCAATTGCAATAAAAACAGATAATGAAGAAACTAATAACAACAACAACAATAATTATAACTGCAGATTCAGTAGACAAAAACCAAAGACATCCAACATTAATTTTGCTAAAGAAATAATCGCATGTTGTGTCAGGAAGACAGAGTACAATGAGAGTTGGCACCACAAATCATGCATTATGCAACTAGCATTGTTGAACTGAGGATGCCTGTCCCAACTCTACATTTGCAGGTTAGCTTCTTTCTTTGAATAAAGAGAAGCACGTCAACACAATCAAGGTCATTAGTGTTGGGAAAAGTAAGACAGACTGACAGAAATGACAGAAAGATAGTGAAGAAATAGGACTTGCCAGTGGCACCCTCCAACTGCCTACTGGTTGAACTTCAATGGTGATACCCAGTACACAGATCTGTATATGGCCCTCAGAATCAAGTCTTGAAAGTTTTTTTAATGGAGCTTAGCCACACCACAGGCAAGGCCGGAACTCCACAGATACGAGTACATGTAATAAAAAACTTGGGACCGTCTGGTGGCATAGTGCCCTGGAAAATTATTTGGTTAAGGTATTCAAATTTCCATCTGATAACATTTTCAGTGGTCAAAAGTAAAATATAAGATCAAAATGAATGCCTGTGTAATCTATGTCATTATATAAACTATTGGTCAACCACTGGGTAGCACTTACTCTGAACTTTCTTTTTCTTGGGTCCAAATATAAGTGTTTTTACTCCCCCCCCCTCATTCAACACAATTTAGACCATTTAAGAAGTGCTGACGCTGCCTGTCTTATGGCCAATCCAAGTTAAGAGGGATACAACATCCCAGTAGAAAGACCGAGATGCTCTATTTAAAAAAATCATCCCCATTCGGGAACTGAACTCAGGTCTCTTGCATGTTACAGCAAAACATGTAGCCACTACACCACAGACGCTGGTCAGGCTTTAATTAAGATATTGAGATCTACAATATTGACAATACGGCATGCGAGGCTGTATGATTTCCTAAAGTATATAATCCGTCTCCATTACTGTCTCTTTCTTTCAGTCAGTCATATCCACTTTAATTTGTTTTCCACACCGTCCAAAATGAAACTGAGATTATTGCAATGAGTAACAATGTGTTCCAGCATTGTTTTATGGCAAAAAACTATGATCTACTAGAACTAGATCTACATAGTCATGAAGTCACAAAGAAATACCAACCAAACAACTTTTCCAACGAAAGAAAAAGCCAATATCTGACGGAGCAGCCATAATACTTTACTATAGCAAAGATCATAACTTTTCTTCATACAAAACATAGTACGCTGTAACCTCGATGACTGGGCATATTTAAATAATCTCTTCCATGAGGCATACAACCCTGTTCTACTAGGGAATGCAAATAGCAGCTGGAAATGCATCGACTTTTTGTAAGTTTGTTTATCTGTTCCCAGATTTATTGAAATTGAAAATTTACTGAGAAAATTTATAGCCAGTAGGAGATGTTAAATTGAAAACAGCCTACCAGGGTGGAAAAAACAAATTGGTTGGAGTCTAAATTGCAGGAACACTTACAGGTCTAAGCATATGATTTTTCCTTTCTAAGTTAGTAACCTCAACTTACATTCCATAATGATCTATATCGTATTGTTAAGGAGGTTAAACAATTTGTTCCTATTGCACTGATTCCTATTGCACTGATTCCTATTGCACTGTTGCAAGAAAAACAACTTAATCTATTTAGCCTTGCTCTACAGGGTCAATGAAAAAAAAACCCAACATAGGAGGTATTCATTTTCTGGTGAAAACGACAATTTACAATCAGTCACACATAGCACAATTTTGCAACTACTTCTACAGAAGAATATTAAGCATGCAAAAGTATATATATAAAAATATAAGAAGCGCGCATTCTGTTTACTAACAGAATAACACAACATGCATAAGACATACAGCAATAACGATTTAAAAAATCTTTATCAAACAGATCAGCATGTACAAGGTTTTTCTCTGCCCTTCACCTAGAACTGACATCATTGTTGAAGTTTATAAAGGAATCAGAGCTACATTACAATATGCTGGATAAGGTAAGATAGGACTAAATATATGACCAGATAACATCAGGAAAGATAGGATAGGATCAGAAATGACAGGATAAAACAAGATAAGATTACACCTCTGGCAACCAACAAACTTTGTCGGTAAAGACACATTTTTTAAAGGAATTTTTATATCCTTCAAAGCCACACAAATGCCAAACACACTGACCATTCCCATGCATTTTATGTCCTAAAATTTTACTTCTCTCTAACGTCATCTTTCAATATACAATTTGTAATTAGAACTATACCAGGGGAAATTTATAAAGTAATAAAAACAGTAAAAATGCTAAAGTCGAGCTGACTGCCCCAGAAATTGTCTACACACATCCTAAACTAACAACATCATTATGTATATGGCAGTCCCTGCCAACAGAGAATGTCAACAGAGAAGTCCTTACAGGGAATCATACTTACTCTGCTCACCTCTCTAGCTTCAACAGCACAAAGTCTGCTTCGACTATCAAGGCACCCCGGAAATAGTGGGTCACAAGAGTGTGACAAACATTTTAAAAAAGTAAAGGAAAATGACGATAGTAAGGATTAGGTAAGAAAAAGCAGCAGTTTCCTGTTGTAATTCAGGCACAGTTATGAGCATGACATTGTTGGATCAGCCCATTTACAATTCTGCTGTGCATTAGAACGAGAAATGTCCCCCCTTTGGGAATGGCCTAAAGACACTTCAGTCAGTGGCACCGCCCCGGGGCGGTTATATTTCTACACAAACCTGTTCAGCACTACAGGTCAAGGAGAGCACAGAGTAGTACAATTTTTTTTTCTTCTAGAATCTACATCCATATTCAATAAAAATATAAAATAATAGAATGGAATTCTTAGCTTTTTAAGACATTTTTTCAAGCTAAGTGAGTTTTATAACTGGGGGAAGAACACAACTCTTTCATGCCAATAAAGTACTAATACTTCATTAAAGTACTAATACTTCATTAAAGTACATGTTGTATATGATTTCCAAAAATGCTGCCAAGCCTCATCAAAACTTCAGGATTAGGACATTGATTAGAAACACAAACATGATATTCATTTTTTTTTCTGAAGCATCCACCTAACAACCAGTACATTGTGAAAGGCACTTAACAAGTATAAAAAAAGGTCATACAACATTTCCATACTTGCTCCAAATGCATTTGATCTCCATTTTAAGGGAATCCATGATACTCAATCCCCTGGAAAATCGGCTATTTGCAAAAAATTTGGACATTTGAGTATTTGGATATTTTAATTCTTACAGAAAAATATGTCAAGAATCCGTTCGTGAAGGTTCCCGGGCCTAAAGAGACCCCTAACATATATATTTAAATGTATTCGAAAGTGGTAGAGGGGGGAAAAAAAATTCAAACAAAACGTCAGGAAATGCTAAACTTTAGCCCTTGGCAACAATGCTTTCCGTGACTGCAAGGTAATCAAGTTTGCAAGTTTGGTATCTTTGGAAAGGCCGTGATAAGAACTATTCAATTATTGCACTTTCGTTTTCGTACGGAACTACACTGGGGACCCATTCAGGTATGTTTGAAGACACCGTACCAAATACTGGTCGCCCACTTCCGTCACGTGATCGGACTGTGAATTTTCATTCGCCGAGCCGGTAGCAACGACGGGGAATCCTCTTCGCGTGCCATTCTTTACACTGCGTGCCGCTTGACAGAACGTGAACATTTTCGCTGCATTTCAAAGATTTTCTATCATGTTGCCGATTTCAACCCTAATAAATCTTGTTTACAGGCTGAGTAATTACTGTTATCATCTCCATTTGCAATTTATTGTGGTATTTCGACCCGAAAGGGCCTACCAACACATGTTCTTTCTTATCTGTCTTCTCTCTTCTTTCTATCACCTGATCGTGATTCGATTCGATGTCTTAGTCTTAGCCGTTTTAAGCTAATCCAGATCTAACTTTTGAGATTGTAATAGCCTTCAGTACTTTCCATGATTATATGGCTGGGGTATTCAAAGTATACAGATCTCCGTTGCCCTCGATCAAAGTTATACAATCTAGGAGCGGGAGTGGGACTTGTCTTATACTTTTGATGGCTTCCTGAGCCTCTCTTACTCTCTGGTTGCACGCAGTGAACAAATCTGTTTAGTGTAGATCTAGCAATAGAAATCTCTAGAGCCTAGTGTTACTTCAAAATTTATTTTTAATTTATTATTATCGTTTGGGTATTTTTAGTCGGAGACCGGTGTATCCCAAAGCCGGTCACCCCTTCAAGCAAGATTGAAAGAAGCTACTGAGCAGAATATATAGGATAAATTGAGGCAATACAGATCTAGATAGTATCATGTAATGCCAGCTTACAGTGAGCCTTTCGTGGTTGCATAGTCTCAGATTCCACCATTGCAAAGCAAAAAAAGGGCAAAAACCAACACATTTGGGAAGAAAATGAAGGAGAGGTAGCAGCTTTTTATTTTTTTTTGGCTCAATAAAGTCTCGACTATTCTAAGAAAGGTAGTCACTGCCATACCATTTAAAAACTCTTCTTGTTGTAGAAAAGACTATCAACAAACTCAATTTATCTAAACAATTCAGTATGGCAGCATTAACACTCATAGACAGTTTTATGTCTCCGGTGGTGGAGACTAGAGGTAGTGACACTTTTACCTGAATTTTACTACTTTTTTCTTAGTGGGGATAGGGGTAGGTTAGAATCTGTGGTGGAAATCTTGTTTATATTGCTATTAGGTGGTTCTTCTTTGTAGAGAAGGCTGACAGTATTCTCAGTATTCATAATATGTGTGGTTTTGAACTATAAAAATGTATTTTGGCTCACTTTTGAGCATTTGAATTGGTTGGGTTTTTATTCGTTTTTCTCAAAATGCCTTTTTCCTACACACGTGTCCCACTATTTTGAGTAGTTCTCTGTAAGTTACTATCAGAATTGGCTGAAACATTGACACAATGTTCTGAAGATGTACATTTACCACCTTACAAAGAGATTTTTTACTTATATCTTTTAATTTTTCAATGAAGAGTTTCGTGTCCATACGTCCTGAAATGTCAAAGATTTTAATATAGCCAATTATAGCCCACTTTGAGGCTGAATATCTCAGGAAAGGACAACATAAATTGAATTCTGCTTTTGTAAGATGGTAGAGAATGCCCACATATATGTAACTATGCTAAATATCAGGCCTCCAACTTGAATGGTTGTTGAGATATACCTAAAATAAAGTTGCGAGTAAAATGCTGACTCTGCATTTTGTTTGTGGTGCCACATCGTGGAAAAATGTGAAAATGTTTATTTTAAGGTTCAGGGCACTTCGTTTCGACCAAACAAACATACCAATGCACACTAACTAGCTCAAAGACAAGTAAATAGCCAGATAATGTATACCATAGCCACCTCCCCTTAATGTTTTCGTTCACAAATGAAGGGCTTTGCAACTACACATAACATATAATATAAAACAAAGCGAAAAATGTAAACAAAAGTTAGATATATGTTTTACGACCTGAATAACTGGGTACAAAAACATTGAATCAATGCAGCATAATATCACTGTTCATAGTGCATCTTGAGGCAAAACATTGTCAAGTAGTAAAGAATGATGGTCCCATTAGCCATCAAAAGGGGAAAGAAAGAAGTATGGATAACAGAGGAAACCCAGTGAGTCACAAAGCCCTTCAAATATAAATGAGACTGGGTGCTGTGGCTGCCTTCACCAAGCTGGAAAAGAATCCCTAGTCCTGTTTAAGACGGGTCCATTCCTCACTGATCTCCCACAGTTTCTTCGCTGCCCCATCATCCTCAGCTTGACGAGCAGTTCGCTTCTCCCAACAGTCACTGTCACATAAAATAGAAAATAAGAAATCAGAAAACATGCAAAGGAAAAAATGTCATTTAACATGCAAGGGGGGGGGGGGGGGTGAGAGGAAGAAAGGAATCAATAGCACCCATCCCCAAGAGAAGTGAGATACAACTCTTATGTAAAAGAAACACTCCTGTAACAGGTTCAATGTTTATTTGTTTCTTTGAATAAAGAGAACCATCATGAAACGAAAACTGCCATGTACTAAAAGAGAAAAGCAAGGTAGAGAGATAGAAGCAATAGAGGGAAATGCCTTCCACCGCTTACCTGTAGCTAGTCAGGATTCAGACAGAGAAACTTAATAGAGTTTTTTAAAAGCAGAATATTTTCCCAGAGAATGGTTATGAAAATAATATAGAGCCTTACCACTCCAGATAAAATATCAAATACACTGTTCATATATTATATTGGTCTTAATTGATGCTTACATTTCGTTACAACAGCTCTAAGGGAAGGCCTGTGTTCTTCACTTTTTTCTATCCCATTCCCAAAACTGACCATCAGATAGGCGGTTAAGTGCAACCACTTCAAAACTTGTCTCCCTCAAAATGTCGAGTAACCATTTGAAGTTTGGTAAGCTGAGTAAAATAGGGTAAAAATATCTTCCAAAAAGACATCGCGATGAAATATGGAGCACCACAAACCATACCCTTCCTTTAAAAACAGAGCATCCAAAACTAAAACCACTTTGCTAAAGAAAAAAATATAGAAAACATTCTACTCCCCGAACAAAAAAGAAAAAAACCAACACAAGTTAAATCATTTTAGCGACAAACTCCTTTCTCCCCACCTGTCAGTCCCAACCCGGACTGAGTGGGAAATAGCATCCACGCACAAAGACAGAGGTACTCAACTTTTCTTCACAGCAAACAAAATCCCCTCTTCTGAGGGCAACAGGAAAGAACATAACCATTACATTATAGAAGCCAGTACCACTAAACTAGAATGCAGCACAGGTATTTAAACAACAAGTATTTACCTGAAGTACTTTCCAGTGACCTTTTCAAGACGGGGGTCCACAGCAAGGGTAATGGAGGTCTGTGCTCCCTGCATTGGCGTCTTCAGGAGGATATACTGGAAGGGGCCAGCAAACACTTTGAAGATGCTCGAGTTCCAAAAGGACAAGTGGCGAGTGAGTTCAGTAGAGACAGTACCAGGGTGTAGGGAGTTCACAGTCACGCCAGTCCCTGAACGTCGAAAGGAACAATGCTATCAGTAAACAATGGTACATAAACATTGTCTTCATTTTAACATATCTGGTCACATGTCTGAAAGTTCTCTTTTAACAGTACATCTCAGTCATAATGACAGTTCCAACTCTCATGCCAAAGTCCCTTAAGAATCATCCAACACTGATATTATCTAATCAGAGTAGTGCAGGGAAATACCAACTTCTACTAGCCTCACATACAATGTTAAACCCTTTGCTATTCTGAATAAACAAAACAATCTGATCAAAGGGAATAAATAAGAAGCTTGCACTGTGCCAGACAGAGCAACATGTTAAACTCTTTCCATGCCAGAGAATTTTCCAAGTTTGTGCCCCACCAGTGTGCTGCACATCGAATGTATTGTTATCAGTCTCACTTTCTTCCAGAAATCAAAATGCTCTTGTTTCCTACTAAAAGTCCAAAGAGATTTATCATTAACAATTAGCATTTCACAAATTTAAAGAACATGAAGAAGAAAGGAAACAAAAGACAGAATATTGCATAAACAATAGACTGAGGATTAGCACACTAAGCGTTAAAATGTACACAACAAAATCACTCACCAAAGTCAGGAAAACAAGCAAACGCATTTATGAAGAGCAAACAGACCTGTTTGTTCTTTTTTATTGAGACTGAGCTTATCATTTCATTGCTGAATAATGCCAGTCTGCCTAAAATCAAAGGCTACACCCTGAGAGCCGAGTGATCAGTTAAGAAATATGTAAATCTTAACCTCGTTTAACACTAGATATTTTTAGTCTACCCACAACAAAAACCTGATCATTTTGTATATTTTAAAAATAATTAAAAACTAATAAATATGTAAAACAGACTGAGAACCCAGAGTGCTGTACCTGTTCAAGATCTTTTGTCTAATTCTGACCTTCATATTTCAATTTTGACTTAAGATTTTTTTTTAAATTTTGATTCTAATTCCCATCCATGTTCCAGAAAAGATCAGAAGTTCATATCGCAAAGATTGAGCGACCAGGTCACACATACAGTCGTTTGCAATAGTAAAACACTTCAATCATTCCAGTCAATTGACTTGCAGCTAATTTTCAGTAAAAACGGCACATTTGTGATTGATTCGTACTTAGTTGTGTCCAAATTCTATAGCCAAACTAAAGGAAATTATCAAATCGGGTCCTGGTATATATATA
>NW_004797942.1:74431-87905 GCF_000002075.1 Aplysia californica | reverse complement strand
CCCCCCGTCCCCACCTAAATTCCCATGTCTAAGATCATCTTTACTTCTCTTTTCATATTGAATTTTAATGAGAGTAATATAATTCAAATTTTTTATATATACCTGCATCTGTTTTTATGGTCCTGTACAGCCAAGAAATATTTCCTTCTGGGATAATAAAGTATTATTTTTTCTTATCTTATCTTATTTTTTTCTGGCTCTCTTGCGATTTCATCTTACAGAGGAGGTTCGACTGCTATAATCATTGGGATCAGGATTCAGAGTGTTAACATAACCAGTTTGAAAAGTAAAATGTGACCTAAGTAAATAATCTATAGAATATGAGAGAGAGCTCACCTTCTAACCGTCTGGCCATCTCTCTGCTACACAAAATATTTGCAAGCTTGCTCTGTCCATAGGCATTAAGCTTGCTATATGATTTCTCACTGTTCAAATCCTCAAAATTCATTTTACCGAGAGTGTGACCTAGACTGGATACAAAAATTATTCGGCTTGGAGCAGACGCCTTCAGCTTGTCCATAAGGAGTTGTGTCAACAGAAAATGACCTGAGAAGAGATAAAATCTCCCTGAGTGCAAAGTCATAGTAATGGAAAACAACCGATCACTGTGTAACATAATAAATAATAAAAATAGCTTGTGTGTCAATGTCTGACGACTACAAAGACATCTGTAGAGGAGAGTTTCTCATGCAAAATAGAAGAATTAGAAGAATTAAAGGTTGAGATGACTTGAGGCCCCTGCCTTGGCCAATGAGACCAATTCTGGCAGAGAAAAGTAGGTCGCATTTTGAACACTTCTCCCAGCCTATGCAAGCCTGCTGCCACCACACTCACCCGTCGGAGGCATAGGCTTGGGAAAAATTGTGTAACATACAGTATTGGTTACACACACTACTCTGTCACATTGGGTGATAACATTAATGCCTCTTTGGTCTATGACCCATGATCTGTGATGACCGTCCGGGTGATATATATCAAAAGCAGGAAGTCACTACAAGCGGTATAAACAACAGGATTTGAAGCAGTTCTAATCCACCTGGAAAGACTGAAATACTCCATAAAACAGAATTCCCTACTTCAAAATCAAATTCCTGTCTTCTGCAAGCTACTGCAAAGAGCCTTATCATTTTACCACAATAACCAGTCTGAAAACTACCCTTTATCTTACATTAATGTGAAAATGAAACGCCCCCTCCCCCCACAAAAAACACAAAACAAAACAAAAACAAAGTCCTACAGCTGACTAAAAGATCAACTGAACAAATCAGTTTAATTAGTGATTTAAAGAGAGAAAAAAATAACAATAAAACAGTATTACAAAAAACGGACTGAATGCACTGAGAGTAAATTTCTCTCTGTCATGAGGTTGATATCTTACCAAAATGATTCACCCCAATCTGCATTTCCAGCCCATCCTCCGTAAGCATCTTGGGACACATCATGACGCCAGCATTGTTGATCAGGATGTCCACATGACTCTCAGCTAGGATCAACATTTTCATACAATTAAAAGACAATATATAGCGGCACTGCCACAAGAAATGATATGTTTAACTATTAATCTTGTTTTTCACCCAGTAAACATGGGTCAAATGGACTTGAGCAACTATACATTGAAATTTATTCCTTAAAACTTCTCTCCAAAATTTATAATCAATACATGGATTATGGCCCTTAGCAAATTCCAGGCAAATTTTAGGTTTTTACATAAAAGCAATAAAGTGTCAGTAGATACCACTATAGGGACATAAACATAGAATGAAAGCCCACAAGATGCTGGATTAACAACAATCATTAGCAAAATCCAACAACCACTTCAGTGTTATGTCTGGAGCTCTTTCCGGCCTTCTGAGATCATCTTAGTGTTGTATGGAACTGTTCCTCATTATTCCTAGTGGTACGACAGAGGCACTTTATCAACATCTTGAAGTAGAGATGTTCTCTGTCTGTAAGTTTACATGTGTACTGGCCCAAAGTTGCCCTTATCTTACCCTTGTCTTTAAAAAAAGTTGACAAACAGTTAGGTGCAATGTCATGTCCACCACAAACTCCTTTTCATTTTTTACCCTTTTCAGACTGCTTCAGTAAACAGCAGTTTAGTTTTAAGCAAGGTGTTTTATCTTCTCTTAGATGCCAAAGAACACAGAGCTATTTCGTTATGAAGTAATGCAGTGCTACCATAAACAGTGGGCTGTTGAAGTGCACACTCTGTAAAAACACACTTCACTAGCACTGAAAGTTACTGCCATATAACAAATTGATTGCTGAACAATTTGTATAATAACACATCAGGACCTATTGCTAGGGTTAGATTTGACTAGGCCAACCAGACATTTGATTCCACATACATGCATATAACTCATTCTGTAGACTTAGAAGCATGTGGGAACAATTTTATGATACAGTCACATCAGCACCAAACCTCACCTGACTATCAACGCCCTGCATGCATGGCCTGCCCCAACTCATGCCGCCCCACACACACGTATATAAATTATATACTATATGCACTCCTTCTACACAAGCAAAGTATGTGAGCTGGCAGCTTATCCATCCTCTCACAATCCCAGCACCAAGTCAAGACACATATCTTACACACATGTTCACATCACACAATGAACTGGTTTAAAAGAAGACCTCGTATAAGTTGCAAAAGATGGCCATGGGTCTCTGATAAGTCCATCATAGTGTACACTGCAAGATTTGAAATAAGCATGTAATGATTCAGGGTGCAAGGTGATCGACAGTCCCTTTAAATAGAGAGGAAAAGGTTTGTTGCCAGAATAAAATGCGTGAAGCCACATCAGTGGGGATTTTAAAAATAAGGTATTCTTTTCAGTTTTTGTTGAGTCTGAGTTCAGCGAATGCTAGTTTCACAGTGAGCGAAGACTTAATAAAAATGACAGTATCAGAAAAAAACAACACTTCTGATAATGAAATCTCAAGGAAGTTATTTCCCTTTACCATAAAATCTGAACAACTTCAAATACTCACTTGAATTTATCAATTTTGCAAATGCACGAATAGAGGCGAAAGATGCAAGGTCAAGCTTCTGGCACTCGATGTTCTTATTTCCTGTCTCTTCCACAATCTCTTTCTTGGCCTGTTCACATTTTTCAAGATCTCGACATGCCATGATGATGCGGCCACCTGGAGGAGATTTGTCTTTCTCAAATAACACTTGTGACAAAATAGTCTAAAGTAAAGAAACTAATTTATTCTCTCTCTCTCTCTCTCTCTCTCTCTCTCTCTCTCTCTCTCTCTCTCTCTCTCTCTCTCTCTCTCTCTCTCTCTCTCACAAACCCCTTAAAAATTAATCAAATAATAAATACAAATTATAAAAAGTGCAACCATTTTAAACACCATTTTGTTCAGAATGAATGTACAGTTTGAATCTGACATTAGTTGATCTACAATCTCAAAGGTGGAATGAATCAAACTGATTTGAAAAAGTCCACACCCACTCACTCACCAACAATCACACAGTTTCTGACTGAAAGCCAGTTTACAGCATACCTCTCCCAGCCAGGTCCCGGGCTGTTTCTTTCCCAATTCCGCAATTTGCCCCGGTGATGACAACAGTTTTACCGTCAATACGCTCCTTCCCATAATAACGACCTCCACTCATGTACTCCTTGAGAAGGATGCAGCTTACAGGAACAAGTATCAGAAGTAGACCAATGACAAAATCTAGAAAGCTGAAAGCAATAAACAAAAAAAGACTACAGTTAATTTTACTTTTCAACTGTAAACTCTGAAATGTTTCAATACAAAAACAACTGCTACAGATTGCTCCTTTTACCTTGATAAGCCCTTCCACATTCTGAGCTTCTGAAGAGAAATTTCTAAACTGAATTAATAATGAATGAGATAAAACTATCTACATCCAATTTTCACACGTAATTTCATGCAAGATATTATACATAATACATTCAAACCTCGTTATATCTTAGTAATTACTGTCATTATTGACATTAGCAGAGGGCACTGAAAATCCTGTGTGACTTAGGTACCGTATGACTGACAATTTTAACTAGTTTTGCTCTAAAAATACAAAATGAATCCTAATCTGGGCCTGTGGAGACGCCAGAACATCAACTGCCAAAACCATGTTTGGGTTTCAGCAATCACGGATTTTAAGTAAGTTTATTCAGTGTTTAAGGCCATTGGCCCACATCACATCATATAAAACACTCATTTGATAAATAAAGTTTCCATAATGAAAAAGTACAGGTTGACCACACGTCTTTTATCAAGGGTCAAACATTGCATATTTCTATCACTGGGCCGAGTCAGGCTGGGGGGAATTAACAATTTCCTTTGATGGACAAAGTGTGGAAAATAGAAAAGAGAGTGAAATTCATCTTCAATTTATTGAGAGTTACACCATTCCCATAAGGGTGAATTTGTTAACTTCTACTGATAGCGATTGTTATCTAAAGGAAGGCTATGAGTCTTTAATAAAGCTATAACTCTTATGTTCCAATACCGTGGGAGTGGGAGGTTGGAGACAGCTGTTTCTTGAAACAGAATTGTAAAAGAGAATAAATTATACTTGCGACAGACTTCCTCCTCTATGTTCTGCACAGAATGATCAACAAGCCTACTTTTTTACTTTACTAACAAATAATCTCGTATTTCCAACACTTTGAGAAAACCAGGCATATCCAAAATCCAGGGAAAATAATAGGTCTTTAACTTCAGTAGCCCAGATGACTCTGCCCAGTTCACAGGAACAATATAATTGCATGTAACATTTCTTCGGATGTTTCTAAGTGTATAAGTCTGCACCACAATTTACAGACACAATACATATGTAATCAGAACATAAATTTGTTTTTCCCACTTCTCATTCATAGAACTTAACATTTGGGTATAGCTTTGCTAAGACCCAAAAAGGCTTTCCAGAACTTTACCTGAACATTATCAATCACGTTCCAACTTTTGGTACCCCAAATTTCAGAGCCATAGAGCAGCATAGGTTTAATCTTTATATCAAAAATGTTTTTCGCTGTTTCGAAAATTTAGTTCTTGGTAAGAACCGAAAAGCCTTCTTGTTTGAGAAACAATCCGTTAAGCTTTACAAGCTCAATCTTCTAGTGTTCGTCTCCAGTATAGATGCGATGAAAATGAAATGCCTAAGTACCTATAATGGGTTACTGTCTCTAAGATCTTACCTTCCCAAAACCATCTCTAAGATCTTTTGAGATAGCCTCCATTTCTAAAAACAACAATTCTACTTTTCTCTGCATTCACTTTTAAACCCCATATCTGGCGGGAAATCATATAACATTATTTATTTTCTTTTGTAAACCTCTGACACTGTCATCAAAAGGACTGAGGTTATCAGCGTACATTAAATTAAGCATAAAACAACATCATTATCATAGGGCAATATCTGTACAGCATGGGTATTTGAATCTGAAAGGTGTTTTTCAAACTGAGAAATAAAAAAAAGGAAATAATATAGGGCTGAGTATGCAGCCTTGTTTGACACCTGATGTACATTGGATTTTAAAAAGCAAGCAAGACAAAACTGATTTTTAAAAAACTTTTATAGTTAGGCTCACGGCAGACCAAAAAGTGACATCATGTACTGAGAGCCGGAAAGCTGGAAGGACAGAGGGCGCGGGATGTAGTGATGCTGAAAACCTGGCAATCACTGTATCATGGACTAAGTATTTATTATTTTGGCAGCCAGTATTTTTACGACATGTCGTGGAAAAAATTTTTACGAGAAAAAAAATGTACGCGTATTTTCACAACTTGTTTTTCTCTTTGGACCTATCAGTAAACAGCTGGGTCATGCCAGAGGGGAATATAAATAGACTCTCTGCCCTTTGGCCATGCCTTCTCTCTCTCTCTCTCTCTCTCTCTCTCTCTCTCTCTCTCTCTCTCTCTCTCTCTCTCTCTCTCTCTCTCTCTCTCTCTCTCTCTCTCTCTCTCTCTCTCTCTCTCTCTCTCTCTCTCTCTCTCTCTCTCTCTCTCTCTCTCTCTCTCTCTCTCTCTATATATATATAAGAATGGCGGATGCGAATCCCCATCCCTTCGAAGTGGGACGAATTTTTAAAGAGTATAGTGAGTTTGAGGAAAAACTTCGGAAGTACTGCGGTACAAAGTATCTTTTCAGCAAAAAATCCTCGAAATCAGCCACCGCCAAGAACAACACAATCGAAGACGAGTCGAAACACTACCCGGCGGAGTGGCAGTACTGTTTCTGTTTATGTCTCTTTCTTTAACAAAGATTTATGAAAGCTTTCTGAGGGTTGAAAATAGCATTTTTCCATTGCCCCTATTACTCAATTTGTCATCAACTTCAATCCTGACGGTATGATCACCAATCCTATAGATTCTACTCTAATTTTTCACCATTTTTTACGCGTTTGATTGTGGAATGCCAAAACCAGAGCACATTTTCACTTACTTTTTAAAAATTATTTTTTGGGCAGTCTTTATTTTCACGCCCGAGCCACGCAAAGGGACAGTGGTCGAGAGCACACAAATAGGCCTATAACTTACAGCCGAGGGTGGGATTTTAGATCTACCGCTCGAGAAGCAAGAAAGCAAGCATGCCCCCCCCCCCCCTCCTCCTTTTCTCTCTCTGTCTCTCTCCTTTTTTCAAAGATTTCGGAATGTAGAGATCTAGGTTACTTGTTTGGCAAGGGAAAGTTGAAGTTGGAAGCACTCTCTGCACCTATCGTATCGCAAATCTGGTGGTTTTGACACCTTAATCGGAATGTCGCTAGAACAAGTCCAAAATCAGAAACAAAATCTAGATCTATCTAAAAAAAATTGCTAAGAAAATCTAGACCTCTGCGGTATGTTGTTGTTGTTGTTATCGATCCAGCAACATCTGGGCTCTCGCCCTTCTGTCCAATGCCATGTAGTGATAAGTTCAGGTTTGCTGCAGTTGCTGTAATGTTCCGTAGAGTGTGTTGTCGAAGTTAGGTCTCGGAGGGAGAAGGGTAGCTCTGATGTCATTTAGGGCTGCACAGTGGAACAGGTGATGATCCACAGTCTCATATGCATAGTCACACAAAGGACACATTGGGGGAAGTTCTGGTTTTATTCTGTTCAAGTGAAAGTTGAGCTGTATATGTTCTGTTCGTAGGCGGAAGATCGTGGTCTGTTTCTTTCTCTGTAGGTGGTTGATATTGTCATTTCGTTTTGTTGTAGTCATATGTTTGAAAACTGCTCTGCCTGTCTTTCCCAAGGCCCATCTGTTCATCCAATCTTGTTTGCTGTTGCTTTTAATGATTTGTTTTGCAGTGTGGTATGAAGTTGGAATGTTGGGTGTTCCTGTCTAGATCCCCTTTTGGCGAGTGTGTCTGCTCTGTCATTTCCAGGTATGTTTGAGTGTCCGGGAATCCACTGCATCACCAGGTTGACGCCACAGAATGTTATCAGATGATGGGAGCCAAACAGTATATGTGTCAAGCCTTCGTTTAGATGGTGATCATTTTCTATTGCTTACAAGACTGATAGTGAGTCAGTGAAGATCACTATACTCTGGCTTTTGTTTGGATGAGTGTCAAAAACTGTGCGGAGATGGTATAGTGCTGTTTCAATTGCTATCATTTCTGCGTCGTAGTTGTTGCATTTCTCTCCACAGGCTGCAGAGATCTCATTGGAACTTCCATCTGGGTACTGTATTAGTATTACATATCCGGCTTTGGTTGTGCCTTTGAATGCTGAGCCGTCTGTATAGACGTGTATCCAGTCATCTGAATAGCTGTCGATTGTTTGGTGTGAAGAAAGCATCAACTTCACTGGGTCTGACCTCTGCGGTAAGAGCCAGTATGTATTTGACGGGTCGTGATAATGCGCGTACATTTTTTTTCCACGACACATCGTGAAAATACCGGCTGCCCATTTTTTTTTCTCAAAATGTTAAATACTAAAACCACTTTTAATCAGTAATAAGCCATCTTGATACATAGGAATCCAAAACAGGGGCGCTATACCGCACAGGGCACTCTATTCATAAAAGTTAGTTTTCAGATCTTATCCTCCGGTAAGTTCAAATACAACTAAAAAGATGCTTTTCTTTTTTTTTCTTTCAGCATAGGCTCCCAGCAAGGTCCATTGGGGTGTTGCGAGCGAAGCCTTAGAAAAAAATTGACATTTAAAGTTTTCCCAAGGTTGAAAATGGCATTTCTTTATTGCTCCTATTCAATTTGTCATCGCATCATCGACAAATCCGGCAAATCCGGGAACGACGCAATCACCAAGTCAACTCTAATGTTCCCTCATTTACGCGCTCGACTGAACTATTTGACTCTTGGACGCTCTATGAATTTTATTACTGGTAGTATTCCAGTTAGTAGACGTACAGTTTCGTTTTTTATGTGGTCTCTTCTGGTGACGTTGGTGGTTTTGCAGAGACATCTCATTTCGCATGCACTGATTTTTCTTTCTTGTGCCTTGTTTAGAGACCATGTTTGGCACTGGTATGTTAATATTGGTATGAAGATACTATTGATGAGCTGGGACTTCACTTCGGTTGGGATGTTCTTGTGACTGAGCAGGGGTGCCAGCTGGTAGGTCATTGCATTTGCTTTCATAGTTCTCGTTTCTATTTCTTTGTCCATACGCCATCTTGTGTGAAGATGCTTCCCAAATATTTAAATTCATCTACTAGTTGGAACTGTGTTTAGTCAATAAGGATGTTGAGTTTCCCTGAGTTTCTGCTGACCTTCATTAGTTCTGTTTTTGATATGGAGATTTTCATGTTCAGGTGTTTACATTCCTCATTTAGTTTTGTGGTGTGTTTTTGTAATTCCTCTTTATCCATATTTAATATACTCTGGTCATCAGCAAATAGAAGCTTGTTCAGTTCAGTGATGTTGTCATTTGCTGCTTTCGTGATCTTATCCATGGTAAGTGATGAAGAGAAGCGGAGAGAGAACACACCCTTGTCTCACCCCAGATAAAGTTGATAAAAAGCATCAAAAAATTGTAAACTATTTGTTTCTATGGTCTCTCAAGCTATGTAAGACACTAGACTTTGGCAGCCATTTTCTCACTAATTTTACCCCTGAAATCAGGCACCCCCCCCCCCCCCATCTTTTCCAATTGCAAACATTTCAACTTGTATTCAAGATAGATAGGTACATTTTTTATCACAAGCAAGACAAATGGACATAATGGTACCAATAACTCCACATACCCAAAAATTGACGAGCACCAAATTCAAACACGTTGTGACACATATAAAAATATTCACTGAAAGTGCTGCCAAAAAGGATGACTTACTTGAAGAAGACAGCAAGTGCAACCAGTGTGCCCACCACACTGACAGGCAGAGAATATTCTTGAAGTGTCATCTTGACCTGCAATGATATATATATATATATACACATTGGTCCAATATGCCAACTTTACTATTCTATTACTGTACAATATCACAGTCAAAAATTTGTGGTGTAACTTATTTATCAGCAAATATCTTTTCAACAGGTGAATCAATGTTTTCCCATACTTTGAACAGATCTAGCAGTTTGTATTAATGTATGATCTTAACTTAATTATATTGTTCTACAACACAACTGAGGCAAAATTTTTAAACTTTTCTTCATATAAAATACTAAAATTTCGTTACACAGAAAATTGGAGTGTTCACAGCACTTATCGCTTCTAACATATATTTTGCATATATGGCCTGAGTCATTGTTAACCAATGATGCAATTTATCTGGTGTGGCAAAACTTGTTACAAAAAGCTAATATTTTAGTGCTCACTTTTTTTGCACCAAAAGTTCTCAAAACCGGGTTCGCTAAGTATAGTGTCACGATTAAAACAAAGGCCAGACTTGCTCTTAAAAGTGATGTTATATTCGAAGTGACTATTTCTCCGAGCATTCGGGAAAATAAAGTTGAACTCTATTTCTCCAAACGGTTTCCAATTTCGAAACTTTTTGGTTATTTGCGAGATTTAGGCGTCATCCTTTCATTCAAACTTCTGCGAGGACTGGAAAGAAGCATTTTTTGCATCGAATTCAATTTCTAGAGCTAGAGATTTTTAAACGTCTGAATATTCAGATACTTCAGTTGTGGTTTGGGCAATGTTCCCGGACTATACTTCATTTGAAAATACCCTGTCCACGTTGGATTATGCGATTGTGCTGCCTCCATTTTTTCACGTAATTCTGCAACATTTGCATAATTTTGGATTCTCCGCATTTTTTCCCCTTTTATCCCATTTTTTTTTTACAAAACAATTAATTAACGCCTCGCCATGAGACTAAAGGAAAATAATCACCGTAATAAATCTCACTTAAGTGAAAAGTTGGTTATTTCCCTTCGTACTTTTCAAAGATTTGGGATTTGGGGTTCCAGGTTTTGGGTAGTCTCACTCACACTAAGTACCAGCAAATCCCAAAACCAAGTAGCAAATCCGCCCGCCACTACTAACAATCCAGTGTTATGCGGGCGTACGCGTGCCTAACAATTTTTAAAAAAAAATCCCCCCCCCCCCTCTGTTCACACCCTACACATACACTCACACACACACACACACTTACACACTCACAGGCCACTCCATTCGGAGAAATAAAGTTCAAGTTTATTTTCCTGAACTTTCGAAGAAATAAATCTAGATCTAGAGCCGGCCTATTGTATTGGCCCAGCTCAGGTGATGTAAACCTTCTAAAATCTCTAGACAAAACACCCATTGGGATTTTGATAAATAAGTGTTTACAGGAATTTTCTTGAATAAAGCTAATAAAGTAGGCAATGACAGCGCCATTATGGTTATGATAAACCACTTTTCCCCTATCACCCTACTTGTCTTAAACTTTAACTTAAAGTCAATTTAATTCATAAAAGTTAAACTGAAAGTGAATGAATTGTTACAAACACAAATTGATCTAGAAATCTAGAATCTAGATCTAAATCTAGATTCTAGATCTAGATGGCCACCTCTATTCTCACCCGGAGTGAGAATAGTGCAGGCGAGTCTTGTGGCTATTCTCACCCGGTGCGCGTTAACCAAATTTTGCATTCACCCTAAACCACAGAATTCTACACTGTGATATATATAACAGAAAAATTGTAGAATTCTGTGCCGTGAACAAACGTTCCATTACAACTGTAGCCTACTAAAAGCATACAATTTTGTCTGTGGGCAGTGGAGAGAGAGAGAGAAAGAGAGAGAGGAGTAGCGCGAGAATTTCCGGGCAAAACAAAATGGCGACCCGCGTAGTTCGGCTCGATTCGAAAACTTAAATAGCCGTAGCATCTTTGTAGACAACCAAATTAATTTACTATTGTGTTTTAATATCATTTTATAACTTTGTTTTGGTCAATGTGATCGTCCACACCGATAGACAGTATTCAGAAAGAGACACAGAGAGAGAGAAGAGGGAGGAGTTGATCTTGCGAGAACTTCCGGGCGGGTGAGAATAGCCACTTTCGATCTTAGATCTAGATCTAGATCTAGATCTAGATCTAGAGTCTAGAGACCTAGATCTAGATCTAGAGTCTAGAGACCTAGATCTAGATCTAGAGTCTAGAGACCTAGATCTAGATCTAGATTAGATTTATCTAGATGTAGACTCTAGATCTATCTAGAATCTAGATCTAGATCTAGATTAGATATCTAGATCTAGATTAGATCTAGATCTAAAGATATTGATCTAGATATCTAGATCTAGATCTAGATCTAGATCTAGATCTCTAATCTAGATTCTAGATCTAGATCTAGATCTAGAATTAGAATCTAGATCTAGATCTAGATTATCTAGATCAAGAGATTAAAAAAATCTACGATCCCTTCATTCTATCCGCTAACCTGAACTGCATGCCAAACAACTTTAGAGGCACTATCTATGGCTACAAGATACAAACCAAGATCGCACAGCACTTTACAGCAATCTGAAGAAAAAGACTTCCGATGTTTGGTTTATATTTCTAGCGCCACAACGAGAACAAACGCCTGACAACACAAAAAAAAGTCGAACTTTGGGCTAAATAGAAGCCAAATAAGACACGTTTGATGACTTTGTAGTTTTTAAGTGTAACAAACAAAAATTAATAACCGGTAGGTTTAGCGGTATAAAATCAACATTTTACGTCGTCGGTACAATCTTTGGTGGGGCAAGGAGAAATAATAATATTTATTATTATTATTATTATATTTCTAATTACAAAATGATTACATTGTGTCCTTTCTATTTGTCAAGGCAAAAAATCTCTCAGAAATCTTTAATAATTATGCATACTGGCCATATTTAAAAATCTTGTTTACTATCAGTCAATTGCACTTATTTTCTTTCATCCTGTCCTTTTTGGGTCACCTGCATTAAGTAATAATATGTATTATTATCCATATTTAATTTTGTCAGTAATTTGTCTACAAGGTTGGGATCATCACGTGGTACATAAAGGCCTGTGTCCACAGTACTACCTCCCCCCCCCCCATCCCCGGGCCCATTTTTCTCCTTCTCGAGAACCCCCTCAAAAGTCAACATCTATTTACAATAATAGTTCCAGTTAAAATCTAGTTGGAGAACCGTTGGGCGTTGGGATCATCACACATGGTACAGGCCTATTATGTCGACCCATAGTACCCCTCCCCGCATTTTTTCTCCTTCTCGGGATCCACTTCAAAAGTCAAAGTCTATCTACAAAATAGTTCCAGTTAGATTTTGGTTGGAAATCCGTTGGGCTTGACTTCGAAAGGGTGGTTGACTGTGGTGCTCTGGTGTGGTTAATTCTCCTTCATTCCTATCAAACCTTGAACTAATGTAATATTACACTTTTGTGAGGTGAAAAAATATTTTTGACATAATGATGAAAGATATTATTTATCTTTTGTTGATGATAACTAATTTCACTTTTTTTTGCAGCATAAATGATCAGTAATAACAGAGATGTGGAAGCCTAATAAAGTCAACTTGCTTAAAGTCAAGTCTTGCTTACAGTCAACACCTCACTGTAGTCCCGTTTCTTACCTTCTTTCTTAAAGTAATTGTGTTTCTGATACAGTCAACCGCTTGAGTGTTAACCTTGCGTAAAGTCAACAATTTGGTGCTAAATCCTAAGATGTATTCATTCAAAGTTCAAGAAGAGATATTTCGCCTGAGCAAGTGGTGTACACACCTCCAATTACATATTATGTACTTTGTTTTTTCATTATCTCTTGTTTTGGTGACAACTTCAGGATTATATTTCCTGAAATTGAGATTACATCTTGTTTATTACAAGGTACTTTGTAATTTTGTAGCTGTCATCTTCAATTTTCAATGGCCAGTACATGTAGTACAATGGATAAACTCAACCTTGCTCAAAGTCAATACTTTTTTTCTGTCCGGGGTGTTGACTTTATCAGAATTCCACTGTGGGTTTTTTTTAAATATTAAAGCGCTTTTGTCATAGACATGAGTCTCAATTTTTTCCTTTTTATTAGTAAGAAAGAGTGTAATCAATATTTTCCTTGAATGATTTACTCTAATTGTGAGGCAGCGTGGTGAAAC
>NW_004797942.1:42192-72280 GCF_000002075.1 Aplysia californica | reverse complement strand
GTATGTGTTTCTGTAACAGGTTCTTTTTACGAGAGAGGTTGTTAGCCTCGTGACTCAACCCCCGACCTGGAGGCAGGATGACTCTGTTTTAGCCTATCATCACATAAGTCAGTGGTAGGCTGACTGTGAATAGATCTACATGAAATGTCAAAATGTTTTACACGGGATTAACAAGTTTTATTATTGTTAGAATTTTTTACGAAACTCTTACCGGTATCAGAGACTTAAATTATTCTGCAAACTTCTAAAATAACTTTAAAATTCCATCCTGAAAAAAATCCTGCTTCCACCTCCCTGTTGATGTGATTATAAACTGTGAACAATTAATCTTCTGGGCCCATCGTAAAATCATTTTGGACCGGAGTGGCAATTGCAATAACCTAATATGGAGGCATCTTGGTGAAATCAGGCGTTCGTCAAAGTAATGAAAGCAAAGAAACAGGCATTTTCCCCGCCAGTTTGACAATATCTTATTGTTGGGGGTTTTTTTTTGCTCAACACTTTAGTACATTTCCAGGTGAATTTACTGAAAAACGTTGAAAGGCACTAATAATATGTCATTTTTCAGTTTTCAAGGACTTTCAGGCTAATGAAGTTACCAAATTTTGATGGTCATTTTTGCGCCAATTTTACCACTGAAACGAGGTAACCACACCTTCTTCAATCGCAAATATCTCAACTTCCATTCAAGTTCAAGATAGATGGGCGATATTTTTTTTTCATTTAAAGCAAGCCTAATGAATAAATAAGCTTTTAGAAGATACCAATAGCTCCACATGCCCACACATTGACGAGTCCCTGATTCCGCCGTGTCGTGGCGGTGGCTGCCTAGTTTGTCACAATTATTTCATAATTTAAGTATTTTAGTATTGATGACAATCATAATTACAGCACTTTAACACTGTAGTTGTAACTTAAGTTTATTATTCTCCACCTTCAAATTGGTGGCGTAGACATAGATTCTAGTTCATCCAAAGTGTCAATTTAGCTTTTGTTGTTCAATATTTCTTCCTTTTAGTATGCAAATCAAACTAAGTAAATTACTCTGTAAAATTTCAACAATGAATGGTCTTTCGTTAGAAACAATTGAAAAATAAAATTCAATTCATACAATCAATCAATCATTCATTTACTGTTTTTGAGAGTGTCAGTGATAACTTCCATTTATGCAGGGTACAGTCGAGAGGCCTCTGACAAACTGGGCCTGTGACAAACTGGCATACTTCCGTCGTGTCACCCTCTAACTCTAGGAGTAATCGAATCAATGCGGGATGAAAACGGGTAGAAGCTACGACGAAATTAAAAGAAAAAAATAAGAGATGAAAACTGGTTCTCCCCTTTCTGTCATCCAAACTGGGAAAGTCAAGTCAAGGTTGTACTCTATGGTCTCTGTGGACCTGTCTCGGGTGCAAGAACACACACACACACAGAAAGAGAAAGAGAGAGAGAGAGAGAGAGAGAGAGAGAGAGAGAGAGAGAGAGAGAGAGAAGAGGGGATCTGAGGCCTTGCCCACAAGAACTCAATACTTCTACTAGCTATTTATGAGAAACTAGATCATGTACAAGTATTCAGTTAATGCATTGAATCTAACACTCACCTCACACAGGACACAAAATAAGTTCGAGACTGTTTCATTGAGGGAAAAAATCCCTCAAATCTCCCCTTATTTTTTTGGGGGGAATTCCGTTATTTTTTCTTTCATTCTGAATCTATGAGGCTGCTTCAGCATTTTTCAAAAACTTTTATTACGTTGAATTCTGACCTTCATGGCTCTGTATCTCAGTTTGAGCAATGTGTCTTACGGTACTTTTCACCAGGCACACACATATGTGAAGTGAGCTGACAAAATGAGTTACTTCTCAGATTTTAGCCCGATGGAAATAGAAAGATCAAATTTATAGGTTGAAGTTTTACAATTTATCAGTATGAAATGATAAAAGAAATGTTAAACATGGAGAGAATGGCATTGGTTTAGAGTCTACAAATATGACCCTTATGTTGATTTTTGGCTGATATCTCCATTCTTGGATTGTGAGAAGTAACCCATTTTATTAGCACGCCTCACATATACACGTATATATATCATAACGCTGCCCATGACTGTCCGTCAGTGTGTCTGTCAATTTGCCCTTTTTCATTTATTGATACATATTACACAGACAGACAGACAGACAGACAGACAGACAATAATATAATAAATCAAACTCAGAAATGGCAGCTTCTTTAGCAACTGTAATATCACTGCTCAAATATTGACAATAACGTTGGATGCCCACAATATCAACCCTTGTTCCTTTCTTCTCTCCCCCACAAAAACAAAGTTTACAGTTGTGGAATCCACTTAATTCGAAATCTGCTGAACTGTCAGACTTGCAAAGGTTAAGGCTTCTTTTTGTTATGTGAAAAAATTGTTCAAGTAGCTTGCACACTAAAGGAAAGTAATTCATCACTCAAATCCCAAGAATTACATTCATTATGCAGTACTGAATTGTGTCCCTTTGTTCTTGAGGCACAATGTGGCTATTTGAATTCATGTCTGCGTTTGTTTGTTTTTTAAAGGGGGGAGGGGGGGGGGTCTTTAGAAACAAGATCATTTTGGCTTATCAACAGTTTTCTTACAAAGACACAGAAGAAAAAAGGCAAACATTCTATTTTCCTTCTGATTAGTGCCACTTTCGTTTTGAGTGGTTTCCACCAAATGTTTATATTAAGTTTCAATCATAAAAATTCCTATTCACCCAAAGCAAACAAAGTCACATTCAACAAAAGGAGACAAATTCCTCATCAGTTTTCATGCAAAATCAACAATAACCATCATATTGAACAGATTCTTATCCATCAAAAATGTTCGTCTGACAGACTTTACTATCAGAAAAAGCTTAAATTTGGATTCAGCACAAGAATCAACAAAATCTTTGCATACCAGGTTCACTGTATTATTTTCCTACTCATTCACACACCCTTCCATTTGCAGAAAACTTCTATGTCCCATTAAAAAAAACCCTCAATAAATTCAAAACTACAATATGTATTCATAGCAAAATATCCCATTCACGTAGCATCTCACTCATATACTACCCCATACATACAATGTCTCATTCTAACTCTACACATCTTCCACAGATCACCACCTTCTCAAACATTATCTCCCTCACATCGCTCTTCACAAACATTCTACTCATCTACAGCCCATCCACCATCTCATTCCAAAACTTTTGTCTAATCCCATTTTTCCATACATTATTTAGCGCAGGAAAACTATTCACACACCATATTTGAAATCATACTAGTGATAGTATTTTCTTCAAATATGAAAGAATGTTACCTTTATTTATAGTCAATATCTTGCCCAGCTCATGTTTGTTTCAGTAAAGAGAAGCACATTGAAACTATAAAGATGATTTCATGTAATGGAAAAGCAAGACACACAGAACCAACATAAAGAAAAGAAGTTCATCTCACAATGATGACTATGACTCACAATATGATATGCTATATAAATCTTGGTACCATACAGAAAGAGTTCTGAACACTGATGATCCACCACACCCAAAGGCACAATATTATACATCCCCGACATCTTTCTGTTGTTCTTAACTGTGAAGTAGCCTAACAACAGACTCATGCCGTCAGGGGCGAGACTCTGAAAACATTAACACCCAAAGGAAGTAATAGGGGCAGACCACACCAGGTTATCTCTAAAATACAAAGGTCATGTTCACTAAAAAACTAAAAAAGGAATTAGTATACACCAGATTAGCCTTCATGAAATTTAAATATCCTCACTTCGAAGAGAAATTCATCATCAACATAAACATTTATTCACTGTAAATTCAGTACAACTCATCATTGAAGGTTTATAATAGCATAGACATTCTCAAAAGGGCTAATGGTCTGCTCATCTATCTGTCTCTCCCTCTCACGCACTCTCCTCTCTCGCTGCCAGCGAATAAACCGTCTTCTCCAAACAAGTCCTATTTTACTTTTTTACTTTTACTTTTATCCCCCGCTTATACCCTTTTGGGTGTCGTGGGAAGAAAGAGACGTCTCTCTGTCGCCAGCCAGAGAGCTTGGGTCAGGGGGATGCCGTGGGTTGTTAGTGTTTCCCTGACTCCATCTATCCAGGTCTCTCTCGGTCCCCATCTAGCCTTGTTGCCATCAAATTTTTTTATGTAGGCACGTTGTGCTAGATGGTGTGTTGGTAACTGTATGAGATGTCCCCGGAGGTGGAAACTGGACAAAGTCGCGGATTGCTGGGTTCAACGAAGTACTGTGTGGCTTTATGCCACTGAGGCATCACGCTAGCCATGAAGGAGAACCTGGGGCACCCTGAAAAGTTGCAGGCTAACGGGGCTCTGGTGAAACTGTGACAGGCCTAGCAAGCCGGCGGCGGATTATTTATTGCTCAAAAAAACAATGGAAGAAAGAAACGGACTGATACAGACGGAAAGAAGTCCTACACAGAACAAAATATGCACATCAAATACTCCTAATACTCCTTACTCAAGTACCAAGACATTCAACTTTCACTTAAATACCAAAGCACAAAAAGCCAAAATGCATACATCCACCAGTCAGTCTCCATGTCACACAGTCAGAAAGTTGCAACCGTCTCAGTCTTGCTTGACTCGTGTCCATGCTTCACTGACGGCCCATAGTCTCTTGGCAGCCGCTGCATCTTGACCTTGAGGAGCAGGTTCCTTTTCTCTACAGTCACTGTGAAATTACAAACAGCAGATAAAAAAACCTACACAAAACTCAATTAAAAAAATAGGAACATAAAAACAACCATGCTGAAAACATATTTGACTAGTCCGCAAGAGAAAAATGATAAACATCAAAAACTCGTCATTATTAAGTGATTGCCCGAAGCAAGTGCACTGCAATTTTCCATGCACATATAACAGTTAACAGAATTGGCAGGACATGGAAATCTCTTTGATTACCTGAAATGAATGAATTTTGCTACATGATACAAATTTTAGGTACCCCTAAGGAGATAAGCAAAAAGGGATAATTAGGTCTAAATTTTACATGAATTATGCCCCCACGTGGGGCGCTCACTGTTAAAAACAATCAGGAAACGACAAATGCAGTTTGTGGGACACCTGAAGAGACAAAAAGGTCTTCAACATCTAGCAAAATCTTGGCAAAATCGAAGGCAAATGAGGCAGGGGTAGGCCCAAAGCAACCTACTTTGGGAACCTAAGAAATTGGGTCAAGGGGAAGCTTTTTTAAGAACATCCGAGCAAGGGGATGAATGGAGAACCATGATCGCCGATGTCTGTTGCAGACCTGGCACTGGATGAATGAGACCCCTACGTCATACTCATGTGTGTGTTGCCGTCACTTAGATCTACTGGTACAGACTGGGGAATAGGGATGGGTAGGGGTGGGTAGGGGTGTATTGTCACATCCAGTTGAGGTCCACAGCACACTCCTCTTACATATTCAGATCAGACCAATTTTACCTCTGACACCAGGGGACCCCCACCTCCTTCAATCGCAAATATCTCGACTTCTATTCAAGATAGATGGGTATTTTTTTTTTCATCTAAAGCAAGACAAATGAACAAACTTTAAGATGATACTAAGAACTCCACATGCCCAAAAATAGATCAACGTCAGATTCCATCAATCACGACACAGGTTATGTATGTCATTTTAAGGGGATTGTTTCCCTTGTTCTGGGGTATCGGGGCATGTATCAGGACAGTTCCCCAAGGGTAAAAGGTTAAATGGTTAATTCCCAATATTCCGTAGGACATCCACCATTATGAAATAATGCAGAAAAATCAAATGTAGGACTTCTCACCTGAAATACTTGCCAGTGACCTTTTCTAAGCTAGGATCCAAGGCAAGCCTTAAAGTAGTCTGAGCTCCTTGCAAGGGAGTCTTCAGTAACAGAAACTTGATGGGGAAAAACACAAAGGAGCCAATCTTTGATTGGGTAAACCCCAGGTGTCTAGAGAGCTCAGTATTCACTACACCAGGATGTAAACAGTTCACCGTCACATTGGTTCCTGTTGATAGAAATAACATTAAAATTGAATTAATAGAAAAACGCTACATCCTCCTTATAAGGTCCCAAGTCCACAGGCATTTTTCATCAGTTGCAGGCTAGGCTTATATGCAAATGAGCTCATTTTTGTCAGTCACTGACTTCCTTTGCCTGACACCGCAATTTTCTTGCATGCAGGTTTTTTCGTCAGCTGTGCAGGTGACTAAGAAAGTTAGATTCGACTTACTTTGGAAGGAAATTCGCATCTTTAAGTACATTTTTGCTTCTTCATAGCACTTTACATTATCAATATAGTAATATCTCATCATAAAATGTTGTACAATAGTACTAGAATAGTAGATTAATCATTTGTACTGAAAAACAGCAAAAAATGGAACCACAGCACTTGACCTAGATTATTTCGTTCTTGAGACAGCTAAAAATAGGTTAGACCTAACCTTCACGCAATACTTAGGTCACCCGCCACGAACGACCCAAAATGTAAGCCAGAGATAGACTCTAGCCTCTGCATAATTTTTTTTAAAAGGCAGTCTTGTTTAGACCTATACTTATCATAACTTATGTCTCTATCTACAAACTAGAAACAACGCTGAAAAAGTAAATAAGTGAATAAATCGTCTGTGCCTGTGCTGTCTGTAGTTCTTGTAATCATAACGCATTGGGCTAAAAGTAGGTTAGTCCTAGCTGGTCTGACGCTGTGGACGTGGATCTTCTTGAGTCGGTTCTACACAATGCAAAAAACATTGTACATTAGCCTGGCCTGGAAGTGATCTTTTTTTTGGTGGATGCATAGACTTAAGACTGGGGGGGGGGGGGGACGCTTCACCTGAAGGCAAACAGAGGACAAAATTTTACTTAATTTCACACATATAACAAGCAAGTAAGGAGGCTTAAAAACTACAATCAAATTTGAGAAAAAATTTTCGTCTCCATATTGGATTTGGGTGAGTTGTCTTACGTAATTAATAACGCACTTATTTTCCATGGAAATAAATTGTTTTTTTGCATGCATCTAAGCAAACAATATATCTACATAGAGGTCTCTTTAATTTTTCCTAAACATACTCGACACTTTTTAATGAATTTTTTTCCTCAGGTAGCATTCACATATGCAAAAAAATGCTGGAAAATTCACACTCCAAATATCACCAACAAAAATCTGTTCCACACATAAAAAATTCAACACACAAATTTTTAGTACTACATCTTCTCTTCATTCTGTGAAAATTTCATGAAGATTGGATGAAAAATTGTGGAGTTAATTTTTAAAAAGTACAGTCCAGTCCATTTATAACAGCCTCTGTTATAACAGGATCTAGGATATAACAGTGATAAATCAAATCCCAATTTTTTCTTTCTCTATAAGTGTAAGAAATATGAACCAGACTTTTATAGGGTTTAATTTTCGCAGACTCGGATATAACAGTGATCTTGTAGCGCATGAACTTGCTTTCGATCCGTCAAATTATTAAAATTTGTCTCAACCAAGACATGTTGCTTGTTTGCACAAATGCTTGCCTAAACATAAACTTTTCAACCCATCCCCCCCCCACCCCGGTTTGGGGTCACTGATCGATTCCATCTCAGTGTCAGCAAAACAACCCAATGAAAAAGGATCTGTGGCAATCTAATATTTATTGTAAGCAGAAGGTGCAATGGTACTGGTAGTGTCCCTTGATAACGGTTGTAACAGGACTCGCTAATAAAGGGGAAAAACTGATAAGTCCAATCTGTCCTGGTATATCCAAAGTTTGACTGTATATATATATATATATATATATATATATATATATAGAAAACGGCGTTAGGAGAAAACGGGTGATAAAGAAAAATCTCTTTTTAAAATTTTTAGTAGGGGTTTTACGGCGCTCGCAACTGCATAAGGTCATATGAGCGCACGAAACAATTTTGTTTTTTCTCAACGGTTCATTTCTCGGCTTTATACTGGTCAATATTTCCATTAAAAATTTTTTAAACGCCAAATATCGAGGGTAAATAGGCTTTAGATTAAAATTTAAATTTAAAACAACTTTCTAAACAACACTTTAAAATTTCGAAAAATCTATTTCATAACTTTCAATAAAGGCCAATAGCCTTTATAAAATCTAACATTCTGTTGGGAACAACGACGAAAAAAATATCTTGTAATTTTGTGCATTTAAAGTATTTCCTTCGGGTCTCTCCGAAGTCAAGACATTAGGTTAAAATGTGTCTAAATGTAAAATCTGTGTCGCATCCGACACAGAACGGATTCTCATCTCCCTGAAGGAGGTATTTGTGGGATAGGGCCGTGTGTCCGATGCATAATCGAGTAAAAATGACTTAGTCTCTTCTGGAGAGGCCCGAAGGATTTCGCGGTCCCAGTTTGGGTTTAATATTCTGGAGTTCGTTACCCATCTGTTTTTTCCAGTGTCTCTCCCACAGACTGGAGGTGTACTTTTTAACTTTATTTAAAGAAAAATAAAAGACTGACTTTATGAGGAAATGGTAGTGACAAACATGCCTGATATGGGAAGATATCAGGCTTTAAGGGGTTCTTAAGCGATGAAGTAGTTGTAAGAGAGGCTGAAGAAGCTAGATATGTCTACAACTCAAAATCCATCATTCTAAGCCGACTCGCGACTTTCAGGGTGTAGCCCCCTCCCACCCCCTTAAATGTGTGACAAATGCCCTAAAAATCTAATTCTATAGAAATAGATTTACAATTATATATTTCGTCATATTGGTTTCTGTTGAAAGAAATAAACCCAAATCTTATACAAAAACACTACACCACTGTAAACTATTTAACAAATGGCTAAAAAGAAATAGGTTAAAGAGAATTTTTGGCAATGGTACTTCTATTACAGGTCACATTTGTAACTATCGATTTTGAAACTTTCAACTGAAAAATATTTCTCTCAAATCTCAGAATCATGCTGATCTAGATTTCAGTGGTAATCATTGAGTTTTTGTCACTTCTAGCCTTAGGCCTTAACAGCAAACAAAAAGCGACCTAAATTACATTTTTACTAACCTTTAATCCTACAAACAAAATTTACAAAGACAGAGTGACACACATTGGCGCCGTAAGCTCAAAAGCATTAGAGGGCTGTGTTGGTTTTGGCAACAGAGTATAACTAAACTGAAAATGTCATCAAGCACATATGCGGGTCTGCAACACGTCGCTGAAGGTGAAATTTCATATATATTGCAAAAACTCTGTGTGTCCTCCATAAACATAATGTCTTCTGTCAACTCCTCTTCTGAATTGATCTGTTGACTGAAGGTCAGTTCTTGAAATAGAATTGATCCCCCAAACCATACAGTTCAAGGGCCTGCCTCAAAAGTTATATGTCTGAGTCAAGTTGGGCATTAATTAACCCTTCAAGAGTTGCTAACAAATAGCCTGTGGTGTCAGAAGAAATTATATATATATATATATATATATATATGATTTCATCATATTACGTTTGTAAATGCTTGAGAATAGGCAAAGCATGCAAGTAAAGGCCATAAACCAATAATTTATCAGAAAGTGGTATGTAAATAGAAAAATGGATAACATAGAGCTCATTTGTGAAAGAGCTGAAATGTTTGGCGATTTAAATAACAGGATAAACAAACCCCCCCCAAAAATCAACTCAAACCGCAGCCGATTTCATCCAAAGAAACGTGCCACCCATTTTATTGTATGTATGTATAGTATAAGGTTTTACGGCCAAAGAGATCTAGGTTGTGTCGATGAGAGTGTAAAACATTTCATTTGCTATTTTCTTCAACCTTAAGTGTCAACAGCTAATAAAATGGGCCGTTTTACGGCATTTACGGCCCATTTTATTAGCTGTTGACACTTAAGGTTGAAGAAAATAGCAAATGAAATGTTTTACACTTTCATCGACACAACCTAGATCTCTTTTGGAGTGAGGCTGCTTCTACCCTGCTTGTCGGGGCCATTCACCCTGGGATACAGCATCCCAGCAGAAAGATAAGTATACTTGAAAAAAAACCCAACCAATTTTATCTCGCCTGAATTGAACTCATTTCTTTTCTTTTTGAGAGCAGCTGCAACAAGCCTACATTGCAGGCACCAGGAAACGTATTTGGACAGCTACTACCTAAAATTCATTTTTTTAAATCTATTAAATCACCTTCCAATATTTTGGCAAGCTCTTGAGTGCACAAAACATTTGCAAGTTTGCTCTGCCCATAGACCGTTCGGCTGTTGTACTCTTGGGCACTGTTTAAATCCTCAAAGTTTATCTGACCACGGGTATGAGCCAGACTAGAAAGAAAAATAATGCGGCTTGGAGCAGATGCCTTCAGTTTGTCCAGGAGAAGTTGTGTCAACAAGAAGTGACCTGGGGAGAGATGATGTCAAGATCAGGGGTTCAAAACAGACATTGGAAACATAAAGTATGGCACAGATTGGATAGCGCTTTCAACTCAGTAAGTTTATTTATGAGGCAGGGCCTCCGAATAATGTTGATAATATCTAATAGGACCAGGCCTAGTGGGTGGAGTCTTGAAAACTACTGAACAGCTCAAGCACAAGAACAACATTTTCAGGATTCAAACCTGGGCCATTTGCGTTCTTATAGAAAATGGTACCAACTGAGCTACAGCACACAGACTTGGGTGACACACACTGAAGAATTCTAGTAATTAAAAATTATGTAAACATAAAAAAGGTTCTTTTCAGGTGACTGGTCATTAAATCTCATTGAAGCTCAAAAATAAAATCTACATACTACATTCAGGAGAACCCAGTGCAAACTAACATCTTAAAACTAATCCAACAGTGTTCTAGAAGAAGCACATATGGGAGAAGAATACAGTATAAAGTGTTGAGCAGTAACCTCTTCTCCCTTTAACTCACTTACATTAAAACTGTCATCACAAAGCTTCAAAGGTTAACACCTCGGAGAGATAGTATTAATAAGCATTTCGGGAAAGGCAGCATTATTCTTGACCTTTACAGAAAAAAAAGACAAATCACAGATCCTCATATATTTTATGTGAAATGAGGAGGATGTGACAGTCAAAGGACTCAAAATTATAGTACAGTACTCCCAGCTTAAGATCCCAGTTCGCTTAAGATTCCGCTGTTCTAAGAAAACAGAATTTTTACTATACAAAAGTCACTCCTGAGACCCCACTCTGACTCACTCTGAAGGTCTACATTCAGCTAAGATCCCGCATTTCAGATCATAATTTATAGAACAAAAACCTGGGCGGGCACAACTGATCAACCAAGAGTGAAAAGTTCAGATCATTGAACTGTCCATTGTGTCAAGGGTCAACACTCTCATGAATGTGATCACATAATGTAAGCGTAGTAAAACTCTATGAAAAGGTACTATGTTTGCACTAAGGTGTGAACTGACCAACGCGTTTCTTTCCCTAAAATAAAATCTCACTCACATCTGAGCTCTTCACCTAAACTTACATCACTTCGCTCCTGGCGAGATCACATCGAAATGTAAACTCTTCCCGAACCACTGCAGCAGTTGTCTCTACTCCCGAATTTACGAGACAAACTGAATTTTAATTGGTGTGGTCACAACGTAATAGTGCGTAATGACAAAGGCAGGGGAACTCCGTCAGAGATAGAAAGCTATAAATTTAGGACAGGGAAAGGGGAGGGGCAACTGGATAAGCATAGATCTTGAGATAGGATATTAAGTGAAAATTGAAAACCTCACACCACAGTGATTGGTCATCAAGGTTGACCACTATTTGCTCGAATCTACCCATGGGTTACATCAGTTCATTTTAGAGTGAAGGGAGACCATTTTACTGGTTATGGGCTTTAACATGGGTCACTATAGATTCTTCCCTTGTTGCATCAGCAAAGATCCCACATTTTCCATGCCCTGAGCACCAGGATCTTAGACGGAGACTATCGTATAATGATTAAAAGTATCTACCTCTATTACAGTTAATTTCAAATGATGAATTTCTTTTTTCATATCAATAAAAATATACATTTAACTAACTTGGGTCTTTTATTTGTAGTGCTATTAATAGATCCATCTTGATTTTATAATGTCACAATAGCATGCATCACAAAATGGGTTTAATTAAAAATCACAAGAATCAGTTATCACGTTACCTTAAATAGACCAAAAGGGCAAATCTATAGTTGTGGTAAGTAGAAGTGTTGGAACTCATGAAAAAAAAAATTCTAATATTGGTATTGCTGTTCCTTTGTGAGGTCAGTTATTTCAGAACAACCCTATGATATAGAATGCTGATTTTTTAATGTGAGTCTTTGAATAAGTACAGATAATAAGAATTTTAAAGAAACGCTTTGTATTTGGCTGGTCACCAGGGTTTCATTCAGCCAAAATTGCAAATTGTCAGAAAGTTAATGTGCCATTCAAATAGAAAATTTCTGATGTTTCAAATAGGGCCACATTATAAAACATCTCAAAATAATAATTCTCCAGCTTCCTTTCTAAAAATTCCTCCAGCTGCCTTTCTTTCAATTCTTCCCTTGTATAGTAAACAGAAAAATCCCTCCTACCAAAATGATTCACTCCCATTTGCATTTCCAGCCCGTCTTCTGTAAGCATCTTGGGGCACATCATGACACCAGCATTGTTGATCAGGATGTCTACGTGGCTCTCAGCTGAGATTTTAAAGAAAACAAAGGACAGAAACTTTCAAGACGCTGAAAGAATTGAGCATAAAGGGATTAAAACCTTCCTGATAAAACTTTTGGTCTACGCAAAAGCACTGATCACTTTCTTTATCTACTTCAGAGCACGCAGCACAGTAATGTCACTAACAAAAGAAAAAGGTTAAAAAAGATACAGTTAGAGATTAGATTATTTTTAAAGGAAAGGGCCACATAAGTGAAACTACAGTGACTCACACAATGCAGGGATGATGATGACCTTCTGAAAATAGTTCTGAGCAACGATACAGCTATTCTTTATTTTGCAGTGTGAGAGGAAAGTTGGGTCTAGCATAAAAAAGATAATAGAGAACGGCTCTTTCACGGCTTAGAATTTTTTTCAGCAGGTCATACTTTACTTTACTTTTACTTTTCCGATCCAGCGGCCATTTGGGTTCTAGCCCTTTGGTCTGTCGATATGGCAAAGAATTGACAGGTTTTAATCAGCTGTGCTTTGTTGCTGTATAGAGTGTTTCCGATGTCTGGGAAGGCAGGTAGGTAGGTGCTACGCAGGTCACAAAGTGCTGGGCAGTTAAAGAGGTGGTGTGGTACTGTTTCATCCTGGCAGTCGCACAACGGGCAGTCAGGTGGGGTATCCTTGCGGATCCTATTAAAGTAGGAATTTAGTGGTATGTGTTGTGTTCGCAGGCGAAATATTGTGACTTGTTCTCTTCTACTCAGGGAATTTATTGCATCTTTAGAGTTGGGGGCTGTCATGTGTGCAAATACAATTCTTTCAGTTTTGCCCATTGCCCATCCATTCAGCCACTGTTCCCTGGTGTTGCATTTGATTATGTTCTTGGCTGTCTGTTGTGATACTGGGTTGTGTGGTTGTGTTTGTGATGCTCCCTTCTTGGCAAGGGTGTCTGCTCTGTCGTTTCCTGGGATGTTGCTGTGGCCAGGTATCCACTGTAGTGTCAGGTCGACAGCATAGGTCTGTAGGAAGGTGTTGATTGTTTGAGCCACAGATAGGCAGGCTGGGCTTTCGAAATTCATGTTTTCCAGAGCTTGGAGTACTGACTTTCCGTCTGTGAAGATAATAGTGTTCTTGATTTTGTTTGGATATATTATGAAAATGTTGGTCAGGTGGAGGATTGCTGCTTCAATGGCGATTGCCTCAGCCTCGTAATTTGTACAAGAAGTACCACATGCGTCAAATAGCTCTTCACATGTTTTGTCAGGATGTTCAATTCTTACCCAAAGCCTGCGTTTATAGTTCCCTTGAAGGCTGACCCGTCTGTGTAAATATGAATTGAATCACTAGGGTAGGAGTCAATTGTCTTCAGAGCTGTTGTCTTCAGCTCTACTGGGTCACATTCCTTTTTCACCGTCTCTTTTATGAGGGAGGTTTTGATGTTGGCGTTCTTGATGTTAGTGTTTGGGGGGAGTTCTGGTCTTAAAGGTTTCAGCATTTCTCTGTTACATGGAAGATGGTGTTTTTCTGCTAGTTCAGTGGCTGTGTCAAGTATTGATCTTCCATGAATCCGTTTCTTTGGTCGTCTCTGTTCAATTATTTTCCTGTTTGGGTGGTTTTTCTCCAGTCTTTTGTAGCGCTCACTCATCTCTACTACTGCTGCCTCTCTCCGCAAGTCCAAGGGTTCCAGGTTCGTATGGATTTCACAAGCTGCAGTTGGAATGGATCTCAAAGCTCCGGAGAAAAATCGTACAGCTTGATTTTGAATTTTGTCAAGAGACCTCTGAGTTGGTTTGCTGCAGATTGTCTGTAAGGTTACGTTATATTCCATGGCAGATCGTACATAGCCAACATATAGCTGTCTGAGTGCATCCTTGTCCGCTCCCCATGAAGTTTCAGCAGGTCATCATTCCCGCATTATGGGTTTCATTGCAGTTTCATCTTGTATGGAATAGCCCCCAAATCCATATTTGAATTGTTAGTTAAAATTCATTCAGAAAATGTACAACTCAGAAAACACAAAATAGAAAATTTATTTTGCTATTGTCAAGACAAAGCACCTTCTATACAAAGTAAGAAACCACAGAAGGGCATTTAACAGCAAAATGAATCATATTGAATTGAAATTGATGCCCTTTACAACAGGAATTAAAATGTGATACTTAATTACCATTCCAACAGAGTACAAAAGGAGCGAAACATTAAGTTGAAAATTCCAAACAGTTGCCTTTACAATACAAATCTAAAATAGAAAACACGAACAATTATTAATTTATATTATAAAAAATATATATATGTGTCACAACACAGTGAAATCTGGCGCTCATCAATTTTATTAGTTTTTGGTATCATCTTCCAGCCTGTTCATTTGCCTTGCTTTTGATGAACAATATACCTCTATCTTGAATAGAAGTCAAGACATTTGGTATAGAATGAGGTGGGGGTTGCCAAGTGTCAAAGGTAAAATTAGTGAGAAAATGACTGCCATATTTGGTGACTTCCAAAGCTTGGTGTCCTTGGAAACTGCAATTTTACAGTTCTTGTGCCTTTGACTAACGTTTCTCCGTAAAATATACACAGAAATGTGTTTCTAAAATGGATATTAAAGACTTTGAACCAAATAAAAATAAAATCTTTGATCAAAATAGCCCATTAGTTGGAAAAACGTCTGATTCTTCTTTTCATTATTTTAATGAGAGCCTGATTTCACCCCTGAAGACACACACACACACATATATATATGCCAATTGCACACCACACACTCACTTGAATTGATGAGTTTTGCAAATGCACGAATAGACGCAAATGAGGCGAGGTCAAGTTTCCGACACTCTACACTTTTATTAGCTGTCTCTAGCACAATCTCTTTCCTTGCTATCTCACACTTGTCCAGATCCCGACATGCCATAATGATGCGGCCACCTGGAGAATAAAGGGAAAAAATCAAATGTTAAAAACAACAACCGATCAAGGTTTACTACAGTTTGTTTCATAGATGGCGAGCAAGCCTTATGTGTGTAAACTCTTAAAATGGGTTTGTTTTAACATGTGACCAGTCCTTTTATACCACTGAAACTTCAAATGACCATGCTGTGATATACAGTAGAACAAACTTTATTAACATTTTATGTATTTCTTAAGATAATCCAACTTTGTTGCATAAATAGCACAATCCTGTGCTAATAACACTTTCTTTGAGAACAAAAGAACAAAGGAACAAAGTTACTTTGCTCCTCTTCCTGATGCCTGATAGACTGTCATTCAGACATTGTGATAAATCTAGGAATTGAATTTTTTAAATTTTGAAAGAGTATGGCACAGAAGAAATCCTGTAAAGAATCATATATCTCTTTGGTAGTGCAAAAAACAGAAAATAAGACTTGTTTTAGAATATAAAAGTATCTTTTCCTTGTTCTTTTTTTTTCAAAACATTTGTAAGAAAATTCAGCTTCACTTTGTAAGGCAAACAAAATCCCTTTCCTTTCAGAATTACACAGTCCAATAAAATAATAAAATAAAATAAAATGAAGTTTCTTCAAAACATGTGTGTCTCAGACGTAGGGGATTTACCTCTCCGTGCCAACTCCCGAGCTGTCTCCTTTCCTATTCCTGTATTTGCTCCAGTCACAATCACAGTTTTGCCAGCAATCCGCTCCTCCCCATTATAACGACCTCCACTACTGTAATCCCTGAAGACGAACAGTCCAATCACAATGAGGACGAGAGCGACAGCAGTGGAAAATTCCATCAAGCTGGAAACAAGGCAACAAATGTGTCACTGATTCTTTTTAATATAGATCGTAAACTGTCACAAGACCATGAGATTTTTAAAAAAGTAAAATTTTATACATTTCAAGGTTACTTTAAAATAGAATTAAGCTGCGATCTTGAATGAAGTCTTTCTCACATATTATAATGCAAAAAAAAAAATCCATTTTAAAATATTTTTCATTCTGACACATTTGTGGCTTTAAAGAATATTGTAAAAGCAGGCATGACAAAAACTAAGTGAGACAAAGAACAATTTGTATAATTTCATTTTTTCTTATCAATCATCCAGACCGAAGGGCTAGAACCCAAATGGCCGCTGGATCGGAAAAGTAAAGTAAAGTAAAAGTTCTTATCAATCAGCAATTTGGAGCAAAACCACATATGCGGGCAACAAACTTGAAATGACATAACAAACAATTTTATACTTACCATTTACCCAGTGGGAAGTTGTTTTTTTCCAGGCTTACATAAAAAGAGGTTAAAACCTAGATATAGTTCTAGAACTGTACTAAAAATCTTAATTCTGAGAGAAAGTTCAGGGAGAAATCAATTCCACAAACACTACTACTCACAACTCAATTCACAAACAACATAAAGAATGCACATGTGAACAGAAACTGATCAAAGTGTGTATTAACAGCAGAAATCCATGTTTGTACCATTGACTGGTTCATGAGTATGTGTATCCTAAATACTTAGCATCATGTACAGTCGAACCTGACTTAACGGAAACTAAACGGAAATCTGTCTTAACGGAATCTCCCCGCTCCCCCTTGGTATATTCCGCTTTAATTACCTGTATAAAACGGAAACCTGTTCAACGCAGAAATGGAAAGAAAAATCTGCTGCCTTCCGAGGATTTCACCTGTCTAAGACGGAAAATGCTTTGCCCGCTCAGCCCTGATTTGAAACAAAACTCGCCAGTTGGGTTCTAAACTTTACACTATGGCCATGCCGTTGGAAAGGGGAAGTGGAGTAGGGGTGTAATTTGGGGGTAGATGTTACCCCATCATGTGAGCCCTGAGTGATGCAGATGGTCAGTGTAGTGTGGGTGTGAAATCTCATGACTGCTCGTGAGAGTGCTTGAGTAGCGAGTCACTACGGAAACTTTCCTGGGCAGTCAGAAGCCAGAGGTGTGAAATTAGATTGACCAATGCCTGCTGCCCTGATCGTAAGGCCAGCCGAGAAAAGAGTTCCTCGAATCATTGTTACAATGATAGCAGAGAGGGGTGGCATTGGTGGGTGGGGCTAAGGGTGGAAGCGAAGGAGATGTTCAAACATTTCTGTTTTTAATAGGACAAACAGTGGTCCTATGAAAGGCAAGCACTGGTGGTAATAGGATAAGTAAGACTGACGTATGTCATTATCAGACAGGATAGCAATTGAGAGGTGTAAAATTTTGACCACTGCTTGCCGATCGGACAAGTGATCCTTGATCCCACTGGCTGGGCCCTTTAACCCCCCCCCCCTAAATTCCCTTGTCTAAGACGGAACTTTTTTCTGGCTCCCTCGTGGTTCCGTCTTATACAGGTTCAAATGTATACCTGAATAGTCCTGAGTTCTTGATAGCTTAGCATGAACTCTGTTGATGTAATACTAATTAATAAAAAATGAAATTTTCTCTAAAAATAATATACTAATTTATAAAACACTCGAAAATCAACTGTTGCATATATAGTCTCTATAGGATATTCATCAACATAATGATGCGGTACAAAAATCTGAGGCATCGTGGTGAAATCAGGCCATCGTCAAAATAATTAAATCAAAGAAACTGGCATTTTTCTGTTTGTTGGCAATTTTTATCTAATTTTTTGTTTTGACTAACATCTTTAATTAAGGTCCATTTAAATACACATTTCTGTATGTATTTTACTGAGAAATATTGATTAAAGGCAGAAAAAAATGTAAATTTGCAGTTTCTAAGAACTCTCAAGCATTGAACTCTGGCGGTTAATTTTACCCCTGAAACCAGGCAACTAATTGCAAATATCTCGACTTCTATTCCTGAGATGAATAATTTTTCCACAGGTGAAAGCAAGACAAGAAAAGGTTTTAAAATGATACCATAACTCCATATGTCAAAAAATTGAGAGCACCTAATTCCACCTCATCGAGACACAAATGAGAATTGTCAGACTTACTTCAAGAGTAGTGTTGATCCTGCTAGTGTGCCTATTACACTAACTGGCAAAGCATACTTTGGAAGGCGCATTCTTGATCTGCAATATCATGTGTTTGAAAGTGAAAATAAAAGACATTCATTCTCATTATCATTGCAGTCCGAGTAAACTAGATCTCTAGATCTATATAATCTAATTAAACTTACTACACAACAAGTACAAGTAAAATTATCTTTATCCCCTCTTCCCCCCCCCCCCCCCACCCCCCTAAAAAAAGTCATGTTTGACTACACTCAATGAAAGAAGGGGTTATAAAGCTGTAATAAACTATATATCGTAGATCTACCATGTAATTTTTTAACTCACTCAATCTCGTGACCGATCGGTCAGCTTGCGTTCAATCCCATGGCGATATAATTCGGTTTCTATTTCTGTTCCGTATACTAGATTCTAGTTATTTCATTTCGAAAAGCGCCTCAAGTTTTATGTAAGGTCAATTTATTATTTCCGCGGCCAATTCTGTCTGGAGGGGTGCTTGAGTTTTGTTTCTACTGTCATTACACACAAAGAAATGGCAGTTTTTATAAGGCACTTTCAGCACTTTTGTTCAAACTGATCAGCTGAGCATGTCTCATAATCGATTCTAGTTCTCTCTGCCTTTAGTTCTTACACATGGCATACATTTGTTTTAATTCATGAAAGTATTCAACAGTCTTTATTATAGGCTACATGACATACAACATATAGATCTAGACACTCACAAGCATATAGCCTACATTTAAATATCAATGTGGGCTTGCTCTTGCTCATTCGCCCATGAAAATTTTGTTAAAACTTAATAAAAGCCCACAAAAATGCCAAATTTGTACAACACCAGAGAGCAAAACTACTAAAGCTACATACTTCAAATTTGGAACGTCTAAAGAACCATCATAGGTTGTACTTTGTGCCAAATTTTAAAGAAATTGTAGATGACTATACATTGTGATGCTTGTTCGTCTATGTGAGTTTACATGTAGTTCATTTTATCTCGTTTCAAAATTATGAACATTGCTGATCGATCCGATACTCTATATATAAGCAAATACCCCAAAGTTATATGTTCACAATTCCGACTGGGAACACTTCTATACCCTGATCAGAACTGAAACAACGACTGACCATGTCTTCAGGATAAAAAAATCCAGTGTCCAGCTCCAGACTGCACAATTACATGGCCCTCCTCCACCAACCCTCAGAATAGTTACATGATATTTCCTCTGTAGGATTGCGACTGTCATCATACATCCCATTGTGAAGCATCTCTAAACTGTTGTTGATAAGAGTCTTTGTTTTATCAGAATCACTAACTGCCAACCATGACACCAGCCTACCCTGTCCTTTCCTTGTGATGAACTCCAACAGTTCTATGAACAATCTACTCAATCTTGTCGAGAACGGTTTCCCACAGATGAAAAGTGACCTCCCGGTCGAACTCAGAGTTTATTACCAATAATAAAAAGACAACTTGAACACTTTTGACGGTGTGGTAGTTTATAACGACTTCATTGTGATACACCCAAGCCTTTGTGACAAAGTTCTGCGATCACTACACTCTGCCCACCAGGGTGTGTCTCAAATGTGCTCTCGCGTGAATGCCTCATTCTTGTGGCCAGGCATGACTTCTGCCATTAGTGAAATGCGTCTCCATTGTTCATCCTGCAACCGAAAGGCGGAATAAAAAACAAAAGCCCCACCGACTCCACCAATACAACCTCAGTACCAGTTTCAATGTATTTATGCCGATTTCTTTCATCATGCAGGCCACAACTACCTGGTCATAGTCGACAGATAGCAACTGGCCAATTGTAGAAAAGGCTGCCAATGAATGGATCGCAAGGACTCATATCCAGTTTGAGTCACACATTTGCTACCGATGGCATCAGCGATGAACTTTCGTCTGATGGAGGCCCTGAGTTCACTTCGATGGCCACCAGAACCTTCCTGAGGGATTGAGGAGTGAACCACCGACTGTCATCACTGGCGTTTCCACACAGCAACAGTCGGGCTGAAATCGGAGTAAAAACTGTCAAACGGATGACTGTCGACAATACGGGCCCTGATGGCAGCATCAACATCACCCTCTTCCAGCGTGTGATACTACAATACCGGAATACCCCAGACAGGGATACCCGAATATCCCCTGCCATTTGCATATATTTAGCCGACCCATTCGCGATTTCCTTCCCATTCACCCTGGGAAGTACCTTCCCCATCCGACGTGGCAAGAGACCCTATCCTCTAGGGAGAAAGCCCTCAGGAACCGTCACATGAAGGATGCCGACAGAATGTTTGCACATACCAGGGTGCTACCTCCATTGGTAGTCGGCGATTGCATCCGTATTCAGAACCAGACAGGTCCCTTCCCCACTTAATGGGACAAAACAGGCATCTGATAGAGGTTCGACAGTTTGACCAGTATGTCATCAGAGTGGATGGATCAGGCACAGTGACACTACGAAACAGGAAATTCCTCCACAAGTACCAGCCCGTGATAACCAGATCACCCCTAGCCATGATTCCAACGCCCCATGCTCACACCTATGTGCAGGCTAAGAACCATACCAACCTGTCTCCAGATCCTCAAGACACGCCTTGTCAATCACCGGCACCAGTGCAACCACCAATACCTGCCGACACCAGCGTTGAAGGGGTGCTCATAAACGGTGATAGTCCATCTCAACAAGCAGTTGTACCCATGCCGAATGAGCCTCCAGCAGCCATAACTACATCCGCAGAACCAACATAAAAAAAGTTGCGGCAGAGCGTACTACTGCACCAACCACACCCATGCGGCTTGAACCACGAGCACTGAGAGCCCTACGACCATTCAACAAACCTGGCCTAAAAGAAGATACTTTATCTGTCACGAAACGTGCAACTAGATCAGAAACCTCATTATACAGGTGAAATTATCATTCACACACATTGCCCATGGACATGAAGCACGAATTGACTCTATGTTCAGTTGTCAGTCCATGACTATGTTTACACAATTGGTGTTTCACCTCCTTGTTGGTTCACCATACCCCGTTGACATGTCCGATTCTTAGGCTATGTCTTTGTGCTCAGCACAGCCGTAGGTTTAATTTTGTTGACGTTTGTTCATTTCCTCGTTTGCTTGTCAACAAGTAACGTTACGTTTGGATCGCATCTAGATCTAGATGGGGGGGTTTTTTCTAGATAGATTTCTACCGCTGTTGAGTTAAAAATTATTGAAGACAGACTTTGTCTCGATTTTAGAGTGCAAACTTGGGCAATTGTTTACGTTCTCGAGTTTAATTCCGGCAGCGTCTTGACAGAATCTAGATGTAGATCTAAACAAGAGTTCAGAGTGGGCGCTTGTTATGGAGTTCCTCCTCCCCCCAGGAATATGCGAGAAAGTAAACAATTTCAAACTTTCTCTGGCTCCGGGTCTGATTTAGATCTAGATCTAGATCTAGAATCTAGACCATCTAGATCTAGATATCTAGATCTAGATCTCTAGATCTACTCGTTGCAATAGTTAGTAGATCTACTACTAAATCGTGCCGTACTTATTCTTAATATGATGGCTAGACTGACCATTTACAAAAAATAGGCCTACTGAATTGTAAATATACATTTTTAGTGTGCAGTACCTAAAGTACTTGTATTTGAGACAAAAACAGGTGCCTTAATGACAGTGCATGTATTTAAACCTCCTGTTTTCTAATGTTAATAGGGCCTAAGATAAGTATGGCTAGACTTCTTGTCTAGCCGTACTTAAGTACGGGTAGACAGCCAGGCTAGCCGTACTTAAGGACGGCTAGACTGTCAGGCTAGCCGTACTTAATATTGATGGCTGAATTGTAAATGAATTTTTTAGTTTGCAATGCCTAAAGTCCTAAAGTATTTGTATTTCAGTCAAAACCAAAAGGTGCCTTACTGACTTGCATCATGTATTTGAACCTGAATAATTACTAGATTCTAGATCTAGATCTAGATCTAATGAGACCTGTGTACTTAACCGGCTTGAGTCGATTGGGCCAAACCTAGATCTAAGTACGGCTAGCCACTTCGATACTTAAAAATACTAGATCTAGAATCTAGATCTAGATCTAGATCTAGTTCCAATAATAATAGTATGGTCCATACCTTTACTTTACTGTTGTATGAGCAGGTCCGCAAGGAGACGAACAAAAATCTATATCTACCTGTTGCAAGTCACTCGACTCCAAGATTCTAAGACTGACTAGACTAGTACTAAGTACTGAACTCCAGTCAATTTTGTCTAAGTGTGAACACTGAACACTGAAAATAGTGAAAAGTGAAAAGTGAAGTCAAAAATGAAACAAGGAAAAGAAAAGGTCAAGGGTCGAAGATATGACGACAGTAAGAAGTCAGTCAAAGCACTTTGGTCAAAGAGCGTACGTCGTACATTTTCTGTCTCGCCTTGTTGTAGATTCGCATTGGACTACAAGTTGTATAAACAGCGGTGGGCTACATTTAATAAAAGGAGGAACTCTTCATGTAAAATTTACGTACCTATGGCCAAACTGAATTCTGAATATTTAATCTTGACAATCCCAGAAAATAAATTTGACATTACAGACTTATATCCCTGTTTTGTTTGAAGCACTATCTAATTATGCATCTTCCTGTCATTCCAGGGGCAAAGAGGTGGCTTTGGTAGAGGGCCTACTATCTCGCTTGGAAGAGTACACATCAAACCTGGAGGATTTAGTGGAGGAACGAACACAGCAGCTGGCGGTGGAGAAACGCAAGTCTGAGATGTTGCTGGACGAGATACTGCCCAGGTAGGGCAAATTTTGGTATTAATGTATGTGTGTGTATGTGCGCGCGCGCGCGTCGTGTGTGTGTATGAGAGAGAGAGAGTGTGTGTGTGTATGTGTGTGTGTGTGTGTGTGTGTGTGTGTGTGTGTGTGTGAGAGAGAGAGAGAGAGAGAGAGAGAGAGAGAGAGAGAGAAAGAGAGAGAGAGAGAGAGAGAAAGAGAGAGAGAGAGAGAGAGAGAGAGAGAGAGAGAGAGAGAGAGAGAGAGAGACGGAGAGAGACGGAGACAGAGACAGAAACAGAGAGACGCATACACACATACCATCTCACACATCCTCTATTCCACGTACACATTATACTCATACACATAAACATAAAAAATCAAAGGTGTGTGAGTGTGTTTGTGTGTGTGTGTGTGTGTGTGTGTGTGGAAAGCGGATAACTAGACACTTTTTAGTCATTAATAACAATTAATAAAGGATGAGTAGGCCTACAAGTTTGTCTCTCAAAAAGTGATTTTCAACGTATGCTGTTCCATTTCATAATTTTCGTTGGTGTTTTGTGGGGTTTGTATTTGTTTTTTGCTTTTTTGTTGTTGTTTTTGGGGGGGAGGGGGGGGGTTCGTTGCTTTCGGGTTAAATCTCCAGAGCCAATTTTATCAAAATTATTCACTTCGTTTTTGCCCTTTTCTCATCTACAAGACATCAGTAAGAGAGAAAAGGGAGAGGGCTAAAATCAACGACTAAAATCAAAGATGTTTCCGTGAGTTTTGCTGTCTAAATCTAATACAGCTATAAATAGCTAGGCTTCATTTATAACTTGGTTCGATTGGAGAGAACAGCTACTTGTCTATCTAAGACAAGAAAGAGAATATTATTAATGTGTTTCAATTGAACCTCTAATTTAAAATTAGGTGGAACTTAAAAGTGACGTTTTGTTCTACTGCAGGGTAAAAAGTCTCGCTGCTCTGATCGAATACTCTCTGGATTAAAAGTTACATAACCTGATGGGGCCAGGAATCAAGGATACTTTCTTACTTACTCTCTCCCCACTCCCCATACCCTCAGGTACAGGAGGCGGAGAGCAGTCATATCAATGATAGGAGATACAACATTTTGAAGAAAAGTCTCATGTTCTCTTGGTACCACAACAGGACGATTTTGGCAGTAGGCAAAGCACGCCTTGGATTGTCATTTTTATCTGCATCCAGTTATCTAGGAAGGAGAACATTGTCGATGCTTTGGATTTGCCTAATTTTATAACATCGAATTGCCTTCTGGGCAGTAAATTTGACAACAATGTTGTCGTCTTTTTTCAAACTCCCGTTTTGGAATTCTTGGAAATATCCAGAGCCTCCACCTCCATCCACAGAAAAGTAAATCTCCACTGTCTCCGTCATCTTACACCATTTCATTCCCACTGTCTGATTCCGAGTCTGACGATTCAGCAAGGTCAATGTTTCGTTAACAATGTGATTGTTTCTTCGCCGATGCCTGCTCAATTACCAAGACCTCTTTAGCTAGCATTGATGTATAGATGACAGATTTTCCAGCTTTTCGTTTTCGATCAGGTTTCTTAGTGGAGCATCACCAAATGGGCGCGGATTGCTTCTTGTGATGCAACTGGACTCTGTGTGGCTTCGTCAGACCTTAGGTCTGGTTGCTTTGAGCAAGATGATCGTGGTTCATTTAGCATTTCTAGGGGTTCATCCTCATGTTCAGGATTTTCTTCTGTTGGAACTGGTCTGCCAGTTGTAAAAGCTGGATGGAATCTTTTTTCTTTGATGACATGCTGGTCAAAGGGAGATATTCCAGTGCTGCAGAATCCAGAGGTGGTGTTCGTTGGGGTGCCTGCTTTTTCAAATGCTATATTTGATCATTTTTTGGTACTATGTGAATTGTCATTGGCCTCCCCAGATTCAGAGGATCTCTCATCCATGTAGCCACTGCCTGGTAGAAGAAAACCTTGAGAGGTCCATACAGTAGACAGTCTTGCCAAAAAAAATTAGAACTCATGGGAGGGGGGGGGGGGGTGTTTAAAGGACAGGGTTGTGATATTATTGACTACAAAATCTGATGACATTGATGCTCACATGTGAGGCATGATAGTTCAATAACAATAGAGCTGGTTTTGCCTCACTTGGCCTTGAATAATTTTTTAATGTTCCAAGAAAGACATGAAATTTTCGGCAGTCACCCATCCATAAGTTTTAGAATAGATCTAGCTTTTAGCTCGACTGCCAACAGATAATAGGTCTTTCTACCTTTCCTGAACCTGAACACGTCCAAACACACAAAATGGAAGAACTGCATTCCCGATGACATGGGCTGCACAACAAACTTGTGACACAGCAGACCTTGCCCTCTTTGTTCCTTTATCAGCAGTCTGCTCTCAGGGTTGTTGAATTGTTTCGACAGCCGTTTTATCGCAATTGTACACACTCTATCAGGTGTAAACCCATATTCTCAATATACCTCTGCTGAGTTTGTGGTAAAACATGTCTACATTTGTGGATGAAACATGCCAATCTCTGAAGAGAGGTTGCCTCTGGTAGGCGCCGAGAAAGTTAAGTTCTTTGTGCCTTTTCATGAATTATTTTTCTGCCCAGTCTTTTCCTGGTATTTTATTTTTTGGCCACGGGTTGTGACTTCTTTACTTTTTAGCCTCTGCATATTCATAAGCCAATTGACGGACATCTTGCATAATTGCATGGATCATGCGATATTTTTAATACTTTGATGCAGTAGTTCACAATAAGTTCTTGCCCAAAGCTCTTGGCTTAAAACTTGACAATAGGCTACGTACCCATAGCTTGCACTTTTTAGATTCCCGTCTCTCAATTTGATATCTCTACATATCTACCTAGAGTTTTATAGTTGAGGCCAAAGTGTCGTGCCGTTGGTTTAACTTTTGCCTCATTTTCAATGACTATTCAGACAGCTGCAATCGTTACACCCCTTTAAAAAGGCCCCACAGCCCGTGTTTCTTTTACAATTCCCCATCTTGAGTAGCCTCAAATTTTACCAAGCAAAAGTAAAATAATAATGCTCATTATTGGCAACAAACGATTACTTTTACCTATCCCATCCCCGATTCACTTTGTGCGTTTATGCGAGCATTAGGCCGATGCTGTTTCTTTATGACTTTGCACAGAATAGCAATTGATTTATTTCTTAAAGCTGTTGGGCTCAAATATATTTCAACATTGTAGGCCTGTGCAATGAGTAAACGATTTCGTGCATGAAACAGTGAATTATTGATGGGGTAAAGCTTACTGTGGGGCAAAAAGTCTCGTTAATTCTAGGCACGAGACTCCTTGCTCCAACACAAAAGCAATTACTCTTGAGATAAAAGCAAATATCCATTTATCTTTATGGCAAATAAACATCTATAGACAACTGACTTTAGAAGACATTTACACATTTTATGCACACAGGGGCACCTAATGCAAACCCTGATACCCAACTCCCAGAAACAAAAAAACAGAAAGACTCTGAAATTATAGTTTAGGGCGCGCTTTCTACTTGCATCAAAGAGGTTATAAGCACCGATGAATCGAATCTACAGTCCACGAAACTCGAACGCAAGCTCGAGGTGCACTTGAGTATTGTGCACGCTAACTTCCGTTTTTGGTTGCTTGTTTGTTTGTTTTTCACGGATGCATGGGGGGGGGGGGGGGGGGGGGGGCAGGCTGTCAGGGACTTGATTTGGTTTATTGATTTCAAATTGTTTCAGGTCCGTATCGGATAAACTGAAACAAGGCCAGCCTGTGGCGCCAGAGTCTTACGAGCAAGTTACCATCTACTTCAGCGATATCGTGGGATTCACCTCTCTCTCGGCGATGAGCTCACCTTTAGAGGTAGGTTCTAGAATATCTGCCTATCTGTTAGTCTGTCTTAAAAAAGTGTCAAGTTAGTGGAAGACAAAACTGTACGTAGAATACTACCTGGCGGGAGGGGTAGTACTCTAATAAGAATCATAATGCATGCAGTATTTTTGGACAACAATGGAACAAATGAATTAATGTTTCGTCTTGCTAATTTGATTTGCATATCTGGCAAGATAAGATCATTCAGACCCGAGTAATGGAAGAAGGGTACACACCTCTTAATTACAATGGAAAGCTTAAACTCTCTCATCAAAGTAACATGTTACAAGGACTTGCTTCGTATTGTTAGGCGGAGACGATGGATGCGAAAGGGCAGTCTGGTACTTTCTTATGCCATAGTATGTGTGTCCTCGAGGCCAAAGCGTCAGTGGCCTAGTGGTTAGGCTCTCAGAATCGCAACCGTAAGGTCATGTGTTCAAATCTCATCAGAGGCCCGACGTTGTGTCCTTGGGAAAGGCACTTTACTCGAATTTTTCTCACTTCACCCAGGTTGGAATGGGTACCCAATCAGCAATAAACAGTGAAAGAGCTTGTCAGTTTGTTAGTGTTTGAGCGCTTAATTAGTTGCTTCCTGGGAAATTGAATATCATTGCTCTTTTTAGTTCTCAGAACACCGTTCTAATTTCTAAGAGGGGAACTGTGTCAAATGTTAATTAGAGAAATGCGAATCTAACTAGGGAGCAGGGAAAAGGAGGGGGTGTATTGTTTTAGTCCCAGACTCTGACAGACGAACGAGAGGCTTCTCTCTCATTGTTAAAATCCCATCTACATCTACATCTACATAAAAAGTGTTGTTCCCGCATCCGATTCGGACATTGTGGATTGCCTTGTCAGTAAGACAACTTCCTGCGCCTTCGGCATATTGCGGTAGGGTGGCCAGTTCCTTTCCACGCCGCCATAAAGTCAGGTACCCATTACTGCTGGGTGGGCAGGAGGGAGTGAAAAAAATCCGTGTGCGAACCGAGGCTCGAACCCGGACTTTCCTCTTCGGAGACGAGCGCTGTAACCACTCCGCAATTGCACCCTCACATCTACTTATACATTGTATTGTATAATTTCAACTTGTATCTATGCGGTTCATGTCATAGCTCTTGGCCAGGTAAAGTAACTCCGGAAAGCAGGCGATGAATAGTGCACCAAATAGAACCATGGATGGCTTAAACTGAAAATGAAATAGGCAGTTTGAATGATAAATGTAACTGATGAAATTGTGTTTAAAAAATATTATGTATTTGAACTGCAGATGTATTCTTCCTTTGTATGTAACAGAGAGGCCAATTGGCAGTTATAAATCACGTTGACAGGCCAAGGGGGAAGCGAGACTGCGAGAAGAAACATAGAGACAGTCTCGCTAACTTGGAACCACTCATAGCATCAAAAATTCTCTTTTAGTAGTAGAGAATCGTTGATAGTATCGCCATTTTAACAGAAATAATATCTATTATAATATTTCTTCTTGTTCCCGCAAAGCCCCGCTCTCTCGCTTGTAATGTGGCCTCAACCCAAGGCATGTTTGTGTGTCGTCACACATACACACACACGCACGCACGCACGCACACACACACACACACATACACATACACACACACACACATACTTCCACACACAAACACATTCTCTCTCTCCTTCCCTCCCTTTCTCTCTCTCACTCTCTCTCTCTGTCTGTCTGTCTGTCTGTCTGTCTGTCTGTCTGTTTCTCTCTCTCTCTCTCTCTCTCTCTCTCTCTCTCTCTCTCTCTCTCTCTCTTTCTCTCTCCTGGCCCTCCAGGAAATCGCGGTCTTGCAGCCGCACTTGCGGCCGCGTTTTTGGTCGAGTTCCGCCATAAACCCGCATTTTTTTTTTGCAATTTTAGGCAAAAATACATCAACTCTTTAATTTTAACAGAATTTTAAATTCGAAATGGTGCGAGTACGTAAATCCTGGTACATGTATCGGCCCAGCTCAAGCATACTGAGCGTACTCTAAAAGCTATAACCCGAAATTCAGGCCGGAATGCATCATGTACAGCACGAATTGAGACATCTAGGCCGAGATGGTGGCCTTCTCTGGGCTAGGCCTTTATCTAATAATGTGTGTAAGCGTGCGCGTGTGATAAGAAAGTAGGTGTGTGCGTGTGTGAGGTGTACGTAAGTGTGTGTGCGTGTGTGTGCGCGCGCGTGAATATTATTCGTGCATGATGCATGTGTCTACATACACGGTAACCGGGCACCTAGTCTCAGTACACGGTAACCCACCGGAATGAAAATTAACCATTATTTGTCCTGTGCTGTCACTTGTTGAAATAAAAAAAGAAAGTTATACACGCGTCTTGTCGGGCTCGCCATCGTTATCGGTCAGTGAACCTGCGCTTTCGCATCACATTGTGAGTACCGGTTGGGGTCACCAAAGTTCATTCGAAGTCTGCGCTACGAAGTATAGGGCTCCAGATTGGGGGGGGGGGGGGAATTTTTTATTTTTTAAAAATGTACAGTCGGGGGAGGGCTGGAGTTGAAGGCATCACCGGATGACAAAAACTGAACTTGGAATTCTTAACTGTCCGGTTACCGTGTACGTAGACACTGAGGCTAGGTGTCCGCGTACCGTGCATGTAAACACCCCGTTATGTAAAACGCCTTAAAGATGCGTTCACATGGGAGTGGGATCTATAGAAATGATCTAGATCTACATTCTACATTAGTACATGTATCACTATTGTTTATAAATGGGAAAAAAAATAGCTGTATTTTACGATTTGACTGAGTGTTTTAATTTTAAAACAATACCATGCCGTTTTTAAAACAGAAAATCTCTGAAATAGATCTAAATACAGATTACCGGCGTATCGAAGGTTTCAAGAGTAAAAATAGAACCGGATCTGATTTGATTGGAGCATAAGCTTATTTTGTATTTAGACGTTGTTTCGAAAATCTCTCGTC
>NW_004797942.1:37703-39640 GCF_000002075.1 Aplysia californica | reverse complement strand
TGTGTCTCTGAGTCTGTGTGTGTGTCTGTGTGTGTCTGTGTGCGCTTCTGAGTGGGTGTATATGTGTGTGCGTCTGTGTGTGTGTCTGCGTGTGTGCATTTGTGTGTGTGTGTGTGTCTGCGCGCGCGCGTGCATTGTGTGTGTGTGTGTGTGTGTGTGTGCAGGTGTCAGTGTGTATGTGTGTTTGTGTGCATGTGTGTGCCTGTCCATCTGCATGTGTATAAGATAGTGTATGCATGCGTTTATGAGTGATTTTGTGTGTGTGTTTTCTTGTGTGTTTGGTTGTGTGTGCGTGTGTGTGTCTCTCTCCGTCTGTACGTGTATAAGCCTGTGTGTGGTTATGTGTAATAGAGTGTATGTTTGTTTGTGTTTTTATCTGTGTGTTAGTGCGTGTGGATGTGTTTGTATGTCTACGTGTGTCTTTAAAAGTGTGTGTGTGTGTGTGTGTGTGTGTGTGTGTGTGTGTGTGTGTGTGTGTGGTGTTTGTGAGTATTTATGTATGTGTGTGATAAGTATGTATGAGTGTGTGAGTGTTTGTGTGGTTGTAAGTGGAAACGCGTGATGTGTTAGTGTGTATGTGTATTTGTTTGTGTGTTCGTGTGGTTGTAATTAGTGCAAGTTGCACACATTAAAGATCCCCTAAAGGTCCAAAATCGATAAGAGTAGACTTCGGCCTTAATCCGGTGAAGATTCAAAATATCCCTCCAAATAAAAATGTTTTGACGTGTCCCGCGCGCTCATATGACCTAATGCAGTTGCGAGCGCCGTAAAACACTTACCAAAAAAAAAAGGAAAAGAGAAATAGAAAAACTTATATTTACTTGCGCCCTGGTTACCATGGGCAGTAGGCTAATAATATGTGAGGCAGCGTGGTGGAATCAGGCTCTCGTCAAAATAATCAAAGTGAAGAAACTTGCATTTTCCCGCAGGTTTGTGAGTTTTTATCAAATTTTTGTTTTTTGGCTCAACACCTTTCATGCCCATTAAAGAACTCATTTCTGTGAGGAATTTTCTTAAAAACGTTGATTAAAGGCACAAAAAATGTAAATTTTCAGTTACCACAGACTCTCAAGCTAAGGAAATAACTAATCTTTGGTGGCCATTTTCTCACTAACGACTTTACTTCTGAAAACAGGTGACCCCACCTCCTTCATTGGCAAATATCTCGACTTGTATTCAAGATAAATGGATATTCTTTTCATTGAAATAAAGACAAGTGAACAAGCTTTAAGATGACACCAATAACTCTACATGCCCAAAAATTGACGAGAGCCTGATTCCACACGCTGCCTCGCGTATTGTTTTAGAGAGCTAGGCAAAATTGCCCTAACTTAAATTTTTTTTCACTCCTGAAGCTGTGACCAGGGGTTGTTGATTGTTGTCTTCGTCGCTCTCACCTGGTGAGATACTCACAGCTCTCACTCACACTGTCCCTCTCACTGTCTCTATATCCGCAGCTCACTCAGCCAGTCATTCTTTCGAAAGTTGCCCGTTGTTCGTGTCTTTTGTTCTCTTTTATAGTCTTTAGTATTTGTTATAATTAACCTCTGCCCTTGCTTTGTTTGTTGTGCCAGGTGGAGACAATCGGAGACGCATACATGGTGGTCTCTGGTCTGCCACTGCGCAATGGAAATGATCACGTGCTCCACATCGCCCGGCTCTCCCTGCTGCTGCTGCAGAAAGTTGCCCATTTCAGGGTACCTCATCAGCCTTCACACAAACTGCAACTCCGCATAGGTCTACACTCTGGTAATTGGAATGGGGTGTGGATAGAAGGAGGGTGAAACACACTTACACATGCACACACGCGCGCGATTGCACACACACACACATCACAAACAAACACACACATTAATTATACACACACACTCGCACACACATACATTCGCGTGCACACACACCCACTCACACATACACACACACACATACACACACAC
>NW_004797942.1:29749-36950 GCF_000002075.1 Aplysia californica | reverse complement strand
ACACACACACACACACACACGCGCGCGCGCATTTACGTGTTTCTAAGTCCTTATGATGTGGACATTGCCCCAGACCCACATTATGTGGACACCCCATATCATTTAAAGTTATGAGTTGAATCATTTAATATTAAATTGCAGTATAAGTCCACGATATAAAAACATCATTGTCCTCCAAATTTAGAGAAGCTGCCTAAAATTTTAGTCCAGTCTGTGTTTTTTACTAAAGTTAGTTGGACATTGCATTATTTGGACTCCATGAACCCCTGACCTTTTGCACAAAGGTACACAAATGGTGGACTATTGGGACTTCCTGAACATAAATGGTTTTAAAGGGCTTTGGGTGCCTATAATGTTTATTAATTCGCACTTGGCTTGCGGATATAAATAGACCCACTGTCGCTGGGATCCATGTGCAACATCTTATTTGGTGCATTTTCTCTTCACCTTCCTTCTTTCTCCTTCCTCTATCAATTCTTCCCCCGCTTACCCTATGTGCAGCAAAACTAGAGGTCGTGCATCACACAGAGAGGCCCCTCGTTGACCATGAGGTGCGACCTGTGCGGAGGGAAACCGGGATACCTGGTAGTTGAAGTGAGATCAGTCTGCAGACTGTCCCTCTTTTTCCTCTTATACGGGAGGGTGGACGGCCCATGCCACTCAATCGGTTGGGAGCTGAAGCTCCTCCAGTTTATCCTTGGGTCAATCTTGATGGGAGGGTGTCGTACCCTTTCGAGGAGAGTATAACCCCAGAGTAGGCATGGCTCAGCTCTGGTCATCCGAGCAATCTTTGACTCGGTGGTAGCCGGGGAGCCCCGGAGTCGAAAAGCATTCCAACATACATTGAATCCCCAAAAACATTCTGACCCACCCCCAGTCCCCAACTATACTAAGAAGTTTCGAGTAGGGCCCCCGAGCCGAGCTGACAACCAGGAAAACCGACCTTTACGACTGCTTCTGCTCTACCTCCTCACAGGGAGCCTTCGGAGCAGCCGTGCTTGACCATTCACAACGTTGATGCACAGAAGATCACAGATCTAACCTTTTTCATGACAGGGGATGCTTTAACACAGACACTGGGATACATCCCTAGCAATGTCCAAAAACTGTCTTCTAGTGCACTCCTTGCATCTGAAAAAGAAATGATTGGACCCCTGGATATCATGACCGTCGGCGTCAGTCATGAGGGGAAAGGCTGCTCTTCAGAAAAAAACCATTGTGGCTATATTGTAAGAGTGTGGCCGAAGCCTGCCAGATGACTCTTCGGCGGGGCAAAACCACCCTTAAAAGAAGAACAATTGTTTGACTTTCAATTTGCGCTGCCCTCCAGCCACTGCTCAGGCATCATACTTGTTCCTGGATGTGCGACCCAATGTGCTAAACCCTCTGTGCTGCTTCAAGTGTCATAAGATTGGCCATAGCCAGTCGTGATGCCGACACGTAGATGTGTGTACTCGTTGTGGTAAGACAGGGCATCCTGAAAATGTATGAAAGGCTAGTCCTTTCTCTCCCAATTGCTCCCCCAACGAGAAACCGTTCTGTGTCAGATGCAAAACAGATTTTACCTTCAGACACATTCGAATGTCCGGACTTTGGAGAGACCCAAAGTAAATATTTTAAATGAACAAAATTAAAAGGTCTGTTCGCCGCCCTTGATCCAAATAGAATTCTCGAATTTATAAAAGTCATTAGCCTGTATTGTAAAGTGTAGATGATTTTTGTTTTAAAATTTAAACTGCTGTTTTTATTTTCTAATCTTTTTAAAACAAGATTTTTTTAAACCATGCCATGTTTAGCTTTACTTTTAAAGTAAAATAAAGCCGTGCAGTGAGGTGTTGTGAATGCAATCAATCTGTGTTTCGTGCGTGCATGTAACCTTAAGAAGCTACGAGCCCCGTAAAACTCTTATTAAACTAACTAAAGAGAGCTGCCCCTTGGGGTACAGCAGAGCAAGTTCCTAGATTCCAACTCGTAGCTGGATCCGCCACTTGCCGTCTCACATACACACACCCGGCGATACACAAATCAGAAAGTTACTGCAGTTATGTGGACACCACAAATTTTGCACACACTCGAAGTGTGTATAGCGTTGTGTATAGAAATAACGAAATCGCAGCGTTATTGAGACCCTACACACACACACACTGAAAAACTAGGTTTACATTCTGACTCCACTTTCAAACTTTTAGGCCTATTTTACACTGTTTGAATGTCCATCCACCCTGTTTGTTTGTTTGTTTGTTTGTTTGTTTGTTTGTTAGATTTCTTTTGCTTCTTTAACAATTTGAAAGATGCTCAGGAAATAACAAAAGAGGCACGTTGGTTGTTTTGTTGGGGGGAGGGGGGATGGGGGGTTGTCTGTATTTCTTTCTTTCTTTCTTTCTTTCTTTCTTTCTTTGCTTGTTGTTGTTTGTTTGTTGTTGTTTGTTTGTTTGTTTGTTTTTTGTTTGTTTTATAATCTTGATTGCTTGTTCTCCAGGTCCTGTGGTGGCTGGTGTGGTGGGTGTGAAGATGCCGCGATACTGTCTCTTCGGGGATACTGTCAACACAGCCTCACGCATGGAAAGTAACGGACAGGGTAGGTTACTGCAGTATAAAACTGTATACTTATTAGTCATTGTAATTCATTTCTAAAGTCTGCTTAAGTTAGTTTTGTGCTTAGATTAAAGACATTGAAGAGTTTTAGTCAGAGCTCAATTTTATTGTTTATTTTGCTACTTTAAATATTACATTACAAAGTTTTACCTGGCATTTTGAGTCGTTTTGAGTTACTAAGACCATGAGGTCAGAAACCAAATTAATAAGATCTATGCTCTATCTGCTTTATCAAAATCGTAAGACTGTTCGGAGCAGTTATAAAGATATCCAAACAATTGCATTCCAAAAGACTAAACCAAGTTGTAAACCAAAAGTTTTGATTGACGTCAAATTTCTCAAAATTAAATAATGAGCAGATAGTACTTTATAATTATAGGGTAACAATTGCTGTTACCTGTGTCTTTAACAAAGGGTTCAGAATATGTGTTTTTAATTTTATTAGGGCTTGAACGCTACATATGAATGCCATGCACTATTGTTATTATTTACTACATGTATTATTCAGGGTGTCTCAAAAGTCTCCAGACTGTTCTGCAGTGTATTTTAAAAAAATATGATGTAGAGTTGCATTGTTCTCAAAACAACATGATCTAAGTAGTCATTAACACTGTTTTCTTTACTTTATCTTAATCTGTTCATATGTGTGGGCCGGAGAAGGTATGGGAAACACTCCCACTTCGCATACTTCCTCATCCTACCTCCCCCCTTTCTGTCTTGTTAATACACACACACACATACACACACACATACACACCTACACACACTCATTTAATTACAATTATTATACACTCCCTCCCTTACAAGCACAATGCAGTCTCATGACTTTTGTAAACACACAACACTGCAATCTGACGACTTGAGACACCTGATATATTGAAATTAAAGTCTTTCACTTTCACATCGAAAGTGCAGAGCGTGTGGTCGATTTCAAGAGGTTGGTCTCAAGGCGACCCACTGGTCCAGAAATTTAGGTCGTTTTGTTTTTGTTTTCTTGCTGTTATTTCTACGTTTTCCCTTTACTCTAAAAGTTACTCTTGCATTATCATATTCACCCAGAAGGTGGTTGGAGAGCACCACCTGATCGGTCTTATTTTCTTTCCCTCTTAATCGCTATCCTTATAATGTATCATTTTTAAATTGCAAGATAGGAAATGGAAAGTCTCTGTTGGTTTGTGCAGGTGATTGTCTTGAACTGGTGGCTGTTAGAACAGGTTCGAAGGTGGGCACATTTTTTGTGGGTCTATTTCGTCTTATTTTTGCAAAATGATGCTGTCGAGGTTGGTTTTCTTGGGGAATGTAACCATTATTGTCATGACAGGTTGGTGGCAATTCTAGCTCAACTCCTTTCTTTAAAAAAAATAATTCTGCCGCTTCTTAATTACTTTTCACTTTCTTCTCAGCTAACAAAATCCACATCAGTGAAAGTACCAAGACACTGCTGGATCAAGTCGGCCGTTTTGAAGCCAGTCTAAGAGGAGAAGTGGAAATGAAGGTAGAGCCTGTGCCATGCCATTTAATTACATGTACAAGAACGGGTGTCGGCTTTAAAAAAATAATGATGACAATAAATAATATAATAGACGCAACCACCTCTTCCCCCTACCCTCTATCTTTATTTAACCTTTAAAGGGTCTTTTGTGCCCCTCTCTAAAAAGATAAATGAAGAAAAGAGGAAATTTTTGTTTTACAAAATCGAAAAACAGCTATTTAACCTTCCCCCCCAACCCTTCCCCCTCTCTGTTCACTAAAAGAGATAGAAGAGCGAAAATCGCATCTTTCTTGTTGCTGTAGGTAAAATAAAAAATTGATTTCCCGTATGTTCTTAGACAGATGGGTTACTTTAATAATACAAATAAAAATGTGTAACTCTAAAAGAGGGAAGTCTGTATAACTCTTTGTATACTATTATTTCCCCAGGGAAAAGGCGTCCAAACGACATACTGGCTCGTCCGTGAATTGATAGATAAAGACAAATCTAAAAACAAACAAACAAAGGAATTCAAGACGAAGGAGACGCACTCACAAACAGTAACATACCACTCAAAGGATACTCGAGAGGAAAGAGTTCGAGCCCAGAGCAACCAGCCTCCTGACAACTCCACTGCACTGACCTCTCTACCCGACGCACTGACAGAGACAGAAGCGCAGCTTAACATATCAACTACCTCTTTCAATCAGAACAGTGAAAGTTTGAATCATCTTTCCAGTGAAGACGCCCTGAGTCTCAATCCTGAGGTTTTACCACAATGGCATTCTACTCACGAACCAAATTATCCCAGTGATGACGTCAAACAGAATTATCTGAACCACCTGAACCAGACTGTTGTCACGTTCCACGGAGAAATCCAGCGTCCCGATGTAACATTGGGGAGTAACACAAACACAACAGAAGTAAAAGTAAGGCCGTCGATTCTAAAGAAAACCCAAAAGATAGAAAAACCTAAGTCGATGACAAGTTTAACCGGTTGCAGGAGAAACTCACTTCTTGATATTTTCGATATTGGAAACGGTCGGATTCCTCGTTGTGAGGAGCCTCTGGTAGAGGATGTGGTGGTTAATACTGTATCTGTTACCAATAGTTCGAATAATATCGACGGCTTTCTCAGTAAAGTTAAAGAATCCTTCGAAAAAGAACCAAACTTGAATAATATGCCAGAGTACTCCAACAAAACGGACAGCAACAAAAGCGTGCAGAGCCCTTCTGCTAAAGAAGTTTTACCAGAAAAGCTTAGCGGAGTGCAAGGGGACCGCTTTGTACTCCCTCATCCTAAAAACAGAATAATTGGCAGTTATTTCCACCCCCACATAACACACAGTGAAACAGAAGAAATTGCTTCTCTTAAAAAGTCACGGGATTGTCCTGATCTTCACGATCTCAGCTCTGCAGTGCATACGTTCGAAGGGGTAGATTTTAAAAACCATTCTGAAGTTTGAATGAATCGTATACGATCAAAGACCTGTCTTGTGATGTGACGTAGGCCTACCGTTAAATGAAAGAACTGTGCGCTCATTGGTCGTCGCGACTTCGTGTTTAAAATATAAATGTAGACTATATGAAGATTACAGTCCATAAACTCAAAACTACGTGTATTGATATGTGACTTATAGAATGTGTACAAGGTTCCGTGGTTTAGATCTACTTTTAAAAAGAAAAAACAACAACTGTCAAACCGACTGCCTGAGCCAGTAACAGGAAAGCGATCAAAGTCCAATGAGTTTTGAATTTTTATAGCTGATTGTCTCTAAACTTATACCGAGTTGTTATCACGGCGAGAAGGAACATGCGCACACTTAACAAGTTCGGCTGTCTGTAAGGAAGCTGGCAAATCTTTCGACCAGAATTCCGTCAATATAACAGTATAGTTAATAAAAAATTCAGAACTGTGCAGTAATTGTATTGCACTCTTCAGTTTGCTTCTTTTTAAGAGACAATGTAGTCAGTCAGATTTACTGAAACGTACACAAATGTCACTTTTCATTCGTCTATTGCTGACTAGATTCTGCATTCTGGAACCTTTTTTTGAAAGGGTGACCTTATTTACGCCACATATGGCCTATATAAGCTACGCCCCTCCCCGACCTAACCTTATTTGGACAATATATGGCCTATATAAGCTACCCCCGCCCCCGCCAACATGGCCTTATTTATGCCATAAAGAAAGTAAAAAAAAAACCCAAATAACTCTTCAAATAATAATCATTATACTTTACTTTACACGTGTATTATTATACTTTACTTTATGTTTTATTATACTTTACTTGAATTCATATTATGCTTTACTTTATGTTTTATTATACTTTACTTGAATTCATATTATACTTTACTTGAATTCATATTATACTTTACTTTATGTTTTATTATACTTTACTTGAATTCATATTATACTTTACTTTATGTTTTATTATACTTTACTTGAATTCATATTATACTTTACTTTATGTTTTATTATACTTTACTTGAATTCATATTATACTTTACTTTATGTATTATTATAGGCCTATTTTATTTTATGTATTATTATACTGTTAGGGCAAGGCAAAGTTAAAACGAAAATAAAAAACCCATGGCATGCTGACTAATTCGACATTATTCCAAGTACGTGTGTACTTCTACTTAAATTGTCGGGGTTTTGTTTGCTTGTTTGTTTTTCAATTTTTCAAAAAAATCTAATTTGTTTTTGTTGTCTTTTCGGTTAATCATCCCCGCATACATGTATTTGACGGAATCTGGGGTAACACCGCCTACTGGCAACTCTCAAATGCCTTTGTACTTTGAAGATTTGAGATGACAGATTCGAATGGCACGGTTATGTTGATTGGCTAGTCATAACTTATCTTAATTAGATCAAATACATACAGCAGTTTGTTAGTTTGTTTGTTTTAACTAGATTTCCAGAACAAACCGTGAATTCGAAAGGTCGAGACTCTACTGATCTCTTATTTGGTGAAGGGGGTTATTTCAAAACGTTTAATAAGGAAAATAGAGGGGTGGTTTTAAATGAAAAACGAATAAATGGTAGGAGTTGTGTGTGTCTATGTGTACGGGGAGGGTGTGTGTGTGTGTGAATGTGTGTGTGTGTGTGTGTGTGTGAGTGTGTGTGTG
>NW_004797942.1:27034-29333 GCF_000002075.1 Aplysia californica | reverse complement strand
ACAAACACAAACACACTCACAACAGAGTATGAATGGCTTGTACTTTCAAATGAAGCCACCCCACAAACACACACACAGCTTTGTTTTTGTACAAACGCAAACGTAAATCAAATATGTATTGGTCTACAATTACAATCATGTTTTAGAACAAGGAATGAGGGCTGTGAAGATGCTCTAGTACATGTGTAGACTCATTCACCTCTGTAGATACATGTTTTAGGTTGACTTAATATTCTAATTAGATGTCGAAACTGGCATGTCTGGATACAAAGAAACTACATGTCAATGTGTATTAGTTTCTTATATATATATATATATATATCTCGAAAAGTTCTTTGAATTCATCAAAGGTGCTGAATATGGCACCCTCGACTAGTCTCTTATTCGCCAGCTGGTGCATTGTTTATTGAACTAGGCAGTTTAGTGAACATTTCAAATTTTCACATATTTTTCTTCACTACCCATGACATCTGTGTTTTATTTTTAGTTATTATCGATTAGCAATTTTCATTGATGAGCACAATTCACAAAAATTCTTGAGTCAGAGACACTCTGTCTAAAAAGTCCCATGCTATTCTTATCAAAGAAAATGGCAAAATCTGATAATGTAAAAAAACAAAAGAAGGTAAAATATCTAGAAATTTATAACATAAAATTATTATAATATACTGATATTTTCCGTATTGTCCGTTGCTTTTACTATTTTCATTATATTACTATATATAAGTTATACACATGAGACAAAACTGTACTAAATGAAAATGAGAAAGATGCAACATTGCGAAAGCGGAACGAACTCAGTTGCGTGGAAAGGGTAGTTTGAGCTACTTGTAGACTAAATAAGGTTATATGGGGGAGGGGGGAGGGAGGGGCGGTGGCTTTTACCGTATATAGGCCATATGTGGCCTAAGTAAGGTTATGTGGGGTCCTTTTCGGTATATAGGCCATATGAGGCCGAAACAAGCACTCCCTTCTAACTTCTTAAACGTTTCTCATGAAAAGTGGACTCTTTTTTTTTTAAAGAACCATACATAATAAACCGTGCATCTTAAAAGCTGTCAGTGCATTATATAACATAATAATATGTCTAACGTCAGACAGGTGACAATGACTTTGGTATAACCAATTTCTGATAGTCCAAATTTTAATGTTACTTTGCAATAACAGTTTGTAACTGTAACTGCTTTTTCAAACGTTTGACACTGTTTTTTCAAACGTTTTACTAAGCCCACTTTGACCCAGTTTTACAGTCTTTAGGAAGCCTGCTACTTCGACTCTTGTCTGCCAGGTACTATCTAGGCTGAACACCCCCCCCCCTTTCTCCTGGGCAGTGCTACTGATTGAAGTGTCTTCAGGCCCTTCCCAAAGGCTGTCCCCGTGGTTTTATGCACCCGGCATAATTTAGCAAAATTTGATCTTTTTTGTATCATTTCTGATTATTTTCCTTTGTCATTCTTTGTTAAAGATAACAGAATCGCATAATTTCACATTTTGGGTTCAGTTTGCATAATTTCAGAATTTTTCTTGCCGTAAAAGACGGGGACAGCCCAAAGGGGGGATAGTAAAATGTTCTTTTGTACAATAGAATTGTAAATTAAATGATTAAAAATTTATCAAAGTCATGCTCATACTGTGCCGGAACAACCTAGGGGGGACTGTTGCTTTTTCTTTCCTCATCCTTACTATCCTGGTTTTTCCTCTACTTTTTTTGTATATTTCGTCATTCTCTTGTGAAGTGTTATTTCCGGGGTGCCTTGATAGTCGAAGCAGACTTTGTGCTGTTCAGGCAAGAAAGGTGAGCAGAGTTGGCCTGATTCCCTGTGTGGATTTCTCTATTGACATCCACCCCTTGACGCTCATATGACCTAATGCAGTGCGAGCGCCTTAAAACCTTACTAAAACTAAACTTTAAAAAAAGGTTGGACACGATCCCAACAGAACTGCTGTCTTTTTCCTTTTGCAAACAATTAGAAAAAGACATAGCTTTTACATAGAACAGTCACCGATATCTGAAAAAGCATTTTTTTTAAATTCTTTGTTTTTCTTTTGGACCTTAAATTATTTTCTAAATTTCATTCTTTCTGTTTATCTTTCTTTCATTCTTTAACGTTCCGAAGACAAAAGAACAGACATTCCATAGTCAGGGAGAGGGGGGTATAATCCTGTCAGCAACGAAAAAAAATCGATGAAAATTCTTCCTTTGTCCTCCTTTCCTGTTCTCTAGCTATGTTCTGTTACCTGCTTACACCTCTCTCTCTCTCTCTCTCTCTCTCTCTCTCTCTCTCTCTCTCTCTCTCTC
>NW_004797942.1:20444-26351 GCF_000002075.1 Aplysia californica | reverse complement strand
TCTCTCTCTCTGTCTCTTTCTTGCACGCACGCATACACACACACACGCACACACACAAACACACACACACACACACACAAGCACAAGCAAAAGCATTCACAAAGCTAGCCCCATTATATTCTATCAACTAAACGATTCTAGCTATAGTCTTGACAGACATGCGTGTCCAGTGGTTTTCACCTCTTTTTTTTTTAAATTGGTGAAGATTGGCACAAAGAATCCAACTTTGCTTTGATTGTAATTTATTATCATAATCCCTCAATTGAATCAATGTATATCAATTAGGAGGCGCGCTTCCTCGACACTGCTCCTGGACGAAGATCATCAACAAAATAAACTCGCCCATTGCCCGCTTGGGAACTGAACTCACGTCTTCCCCAAACAATTTCGATCAGTGTGACATTTATTTGTTCATCACATGCACTGATGCGCATTTACACTTTACTTGAAAAACGATTGAGCAGAAAGGAGACCCAACCTCTTTCTTTAAATGTATGTGTTTTTACGCCTCTATCGACACAATATACTCGTAGATCAATTCGGAGGCTGAATTCGACCCTGCCTATCAGGGTCAACCGTGGTTGAGAGAGACACAGCATCCAGACAGAAAGACCGAGGTGATCAATAGAGATTCTCCAAACTTGAGAATCGAACTAGGGTCTCCACAAAAATGCATGTTCCCGAGAAGAGACGTGTAATTTTTTTTTAGCGTTTACTTCTTTTTTTTCAAATAAAGCCAAATGCCCAGCTGAACATAAGTTACGTTACTTCGAAGACAAAGAAACAAAAAGAATAATGCAAAAGGCTACATGTACTTCGAACGTAGAGCAACAAACAGCAGAATGCAACATGCTTATACTGGTGCCAGCAAATTGCTTTCACTCTTCTGAAATACCATACTGCTGCTGTCAAATTAATTTATACTGTGGAACTCGGATTCAACGAAAGTAGATGGAATCCCCTTTTTTTATCTTCTATAAAATCAATAAAAATAACCCGGATTCAACGAACACTTAAATCAGCAAGCTCGGATTCAACGAAGACGTTTCCAGGGAGAACAGCCCTGCAGACGTGATTTTCGCTGATTTTTCTCCCACAACTAACTTTATCTATTCCTGGAAACAATCCATTGCACCTGCATCGTGAACAATTATTCGCTTAGCTGATTGCAGGCAACCAATCTGCGGCCTTCTTTCTTAATAACACACGCGTTGTTGGAACGCGCACGTGTCTACTCTAGCGTGTATCGGGGTTGGATGGCCGGCCTGCACACGTGTGACTGTGTGTGAGTATAGATCTATGTCGGGAGGGGTGGGGGGAGGGGGGGGGGGTAGAGAGTGATTGAAAGTTACTGTGTTAAAAAGTAGAAAGAAAATTTAATGTGCATGCGCTCATTATAATTTTCACTGATCTTGAAATAAAGATAGCCCCCCCCCCCCCTCCCCCAATAAAAAATGATAAGATAAAAATAAATTAATAAACACGTTGAAAAAAAATATAAATAAAAATTGCACATGACAACTGTATCAAAAGTGAAAACTGCGCCCACCCGAAGTTTTTATTCGAGGGACAATTCGAAGGAAAGCAGCCGCTCATAATATACAGGCGTTTCACGCGCCACTTGTTACTTTCCTTTATATATTACTTGCTCAGTGCCTGTTATTATCTACACAAAAACGTCATGTTCGCTATAACGAACACTCGATTCAACGATATTTTAGGTCAGGCTCGACGACCTCGTTGAATCCAAGTTCCACTGTACAAAATCCCATATCATTAACTCTACTACTTCGTCCAATGTTTGCGTCAGTCTGAAACTTGGATGTTGACCAAGCGCCTGGAAAGCATAATTACATGGGGGAAACTGCGTACTTGGTTCCAGCCCAAAGCACCCCGCGAGAGAGGGAATACGCCTACTCCGAGTAAATTAATACGTTAGGATGTTCCAATTTCGTCACATCCAATACAGTTAGTTACCTCGCTTCTTGCTCTCCCACGCTTCTTTGTGTAGATGTACAATAAAACGTTTAAAAAATATATACTAAAGATTTCATGCAGAGTGAGGCAAATTTTTAATTTTAATGTTATATTCTTGATGCTATCGCTTCGTTTCATGTTAAATGTTTATTTCCTTTTCTTTTTTTTTTTCAAAGTCTAGTAATTTAGGTGATCTAGGCCTAAAATACAGTTGCTATTGTCTTAGACAGCAGCCTATCGCCAGGATTAAACAGTTTCATCCCTATTATCTTTAAAAAATACGAAAGGGAAGAAATGGGAAGTGGAAATTTGTAGAGGTGATTGTCTTACACGGGTGGGCGCTAAAGCAGGTTCGACTACATATTTATTATTACTTTATGAAATCAACCTCTCACCTTTATACCTCTCAAAGGCAGAAAACACGAAAATTAAAAGTTTGTTCCCTTGTTCTCAGGCAACCACACCCATTGACCTTCCACCGGGCTGTAAATACAGTCGAACCTGCTTTAACGAAAGCCTATGTAAGACGGAAATCTGTCATAACGGGATCTCCCCGCTCCCCACCTAAAAAAAAATTCCCCAATAATCATCTCTATAAAACGGAAACCTGTTTGTCGGGGAAAGGGCAAGATAAATTCTTTCCTTTCTGATGGTTTTTACCTATCAAGACGGAACATTTTTTGTCCCCTCAGCCCTACTTTGAGACAAAATTTTCAAGTCTGGTTCCATGGGCTGTAACCTTTACACCATGCCGCAAGACAGATGACGAAGGGGAGTCAGGGGTGAGGCTTGTGGTTAGATGTTACCCAAGGAGGCTGTAGTGTCCTTGATTTTGCCCCAGTCCAGCCATGTGAACCCTTAGCGGCGAAGATGGTCGGGATGATGTGGGTATGAAATAAGGATGTTATACAGTAACGAAGGCTGCACTGTGGGGCAGCAACGCACGCCTTATACTTATAGAAGCCCTCTTTCGCACTACCCCCCAGGGCCGTGCTACTGACTGAAGTGCCTTTAGGCCATTCCCAAAGGGGTAAATTAACCATGTCTTTATGCACAGTAGAATGAATTGTAAGTGTAAACGGGCTGATTCATCAATGTTATGCTCATAACTGTGCCTGAACTGCAAAAGAGAACTGCTGTTTTTTCTTTCTTAATCCTTACTATCGTCATTTTCCCTCTACTTCGTTTGTATGTGAGTCACACTCTTGTGACCCGCTATTCCCGGCGTGCCTTGATAGTCGAAGCAGAGTTTGTGCTGTTGAAGCTAGAGAGGTGAGCAGAGTAAGTCTGATTCTCTGAAAGGACTTCTCTGTTGACATCCATCCCTTGGCGTTCATGTAACATTATGCAGTTGCGAACGCCGTAAAACCTCTACTAAAACAATATCTCTCGCAACGTGAAACCTCTCTGGTGAAACTATCACAGCCTCGCACTTTTTGGCGATATCGATGCAATTACATTGCCGATTCCATCCGACAGTTAAAGTTCCCTTGACGAAATTACTATGTGCAGCCCCCATAATAATAATAATAATAATAATAATAATAATAATAATAATAATAATAATAATAATAATAATAGATAGCATAATTTGTATAGCGCAAATCCCCGCTCAACAGTAAGCTCTATATGCGCTTCACAATCTATACTAAAATTTTATTACCCCAGCAGACCTGTAAGCATTCTGAAACAACCTCTACTTCCAGGGAAGCACACAGTGCAAGAAGCCATTTAACAGGCGCTAAAACACTAACATACTGACAAGATCTTTCACTGTCTATGGCCGGGTACACATTCTCACCTGGGTGAAGTGAAGAAAATTCGTGTAAAGTGCCTTTCCCGAGGACACAACGTCAGGCCCGTGGCTCGAACCCCCGAACACATAACCTCTCGATTACAAGTCCGGTAGCCTAACCACTAGGTCACGGACGCCACAATCCTGCCTGGTTTCCTCGGAGTCGCCAGCTTGATTCTCTTCAGGACGTTAAGCGACTCCCAGGCCATTTCTAAGATGGAACTAAAAAAACCCACAGACCAAACAGAAAGCCACCTCCAAGAAAGAAAGGAGAGTATGTAACAAGCAAATGTACGCTGATGGACATGTCTCACAACTTTAATTTTTATCCTGAAAAAGAAAGAAAATACTGGTCTACCCCAACACTTTAAAGATCGCCTCTATCCTGTAGATATTTTTATGCCTGAAAAGTCTATTCATTCAATACAAACTCTAATTGGTCTTTGGCCCCAAGCCCAGCATAAAGTTGAGGGTCGGCCTGTTTAAATTAATGAATGGTACTGGGTTTTGCAATCGGCAATCTAATTGTATCGATGTCGTCAAAAAGTTTTATTCTAATGTCCTTGAGATTGGGCAAGTCAGATTGTAAAAATGCCGTTCACCTGTGTTGTCAATGTGTTTATGTGTACATACAATACCCAAACATAAAGCCGAGATACTTAATTTTACCCCCCCCCCCCACACTAAATAATGGGTAGATTGCTTTCCATTGTGAGTGCATGCTACACATCCGTGTATCTTGGTGGGGGCAAGTTCTCGATCTATTATATCTCATTACTATAACTGATGTCTAAATTTAGATATCTAGAGGCTCTATATTTCAAAAATACGAAATTCAGTACCTGCTTAACAACACCGGTGAATAACTTCTCTGTTAAATAATAGTGAAGGAAGGAGGGGGTGGATAAGAGTTTCAGACTCCTTAAATAGAACTATACCCGGTTTAATCTATCATAGTAGTCTCCACCTGAGATCACTCCGTTTATGATTCCGGTTCACTTAAGATTCCTTTGTTTAAATAAATACCAGCAAACTAAAAAAAAAGGACAGGACACAAGGATATAAAAGTAAAAATACTTAAATAGGACTAACAAAGCGGCGATGGGTGGGACACACCTTGAGAAAACCCAGCGGAAACATCACAAGACCGTCACTGTAGTGGAACCCACAGGGAGCTCGAGGCAGGGGTAGGCCACGGGAAACATGGAGATGCGTGGAAAGAGACATGAGAGACATGAAGCTCACTTGGAACGAGCTTGGAAGGATGGCCCCGGAGAGAGACAAATGGAAGGACATTGTAAGTGGCCTATACCCTGCCAGGAGTGAAAGGCATTGAGGGAAAGGCATTGATATGATGATGTTTCCGCACAACTGGCCATGTCACTCAAAATACACAAACCATAATACTCAGAACGAACAGGTTGAAGTATTTCCTTCACGTTAAAGGGAAACGATAGCAGTTAAAATAACTATTTAAACTTCAACAGGAATTGTTGAAAACAAAGACAATTAGGTCTTCATTCTATTCTCTTCCTACTGAGTTTCTTTGAGGTCTCTAGCTACAACATTTCTCATCAGAAAATAACGCATTTTTACACCCCAATTGACACAAGTTAGGTTATTAAGGAGGCGGGCTTCTGTTCGTGCTGTTATTTCCAACCAAGACGGAGACGGATACAACATCTCAACAGAAAGACAAAGATACTCGATAACAATTTTCTCCACAATCGGGAATAGAACTCAGGTCCGCTGTGTGCGACAGCAAAGCGACTAACCTCTACACCACAGACACCGTTCATTTCTCAAGAGAGAATGCTTCTTTTGTCAAAATGATTGCTGGGCTTTCAGAACTCATCATGTGAAAGTCTGTGTAAACTTTATTTCTGAAGCACCTGTAATTCACTATATTCGAATACAAAATGTAAAAATCTAGGTTCTATTACGAAGTCTGTACCAGCAGCAAAAGCGAGCAAGTAATTGAATACAAGTAATAAAAAAACATGGATAGGGTGAGAGAGAGAGAGAGAGAGAGAGAGAGAGAGAGAGAGAGAGAGAGAGAGAGAGAGTGTGTGTGAATGTGTGTGTGAGAGTGTGTTTGTTCGCGGCCAGTTTCTTCTGCTAGTTTTCAGTAATGT
>NW_004797942.1:0-5262 GCF_000002075.1 Aplysia californica | reverse complement strand
CAGTAGTCACAGTGATAGTCAATTTGTGCATGCGTTCTTCTTCTGATTTCGAGTTGATATTATGAATTTCAAAGAATTCTTGTGCCTTGAATGTATGAAAAGTTGATTCAAATCAAATTTTATTGTGAAGCGCGAAGATCCATATGGAGTGGACGCTATATATATATATATATATATATATATATATATATATATATATATATATATATATATATATATATATATATATATATATATATATATATATATATATATATATATATATATCTATATAACGTGGTGCATCCTTGCATCAATTGACTTAATCCCCCTGGCTTTTTTCTTCAGAAACTGACCTCCACACTTTATTCACTTCTCTCCTCAAATCATCTGTTTATATTATACTTTACTCACTATGTCTCCACGGACAGATCTATAGGGGTGGGTCATCGGGAAGAAATCAGATGCTCGCCAAAACAAAGGTAGTCAAGGAATCAACATTCCCTCTCCTTGGGCAATTTTTATCGAGTAAATGTTTGTTTTGTGCATAACACCATTTATGTCAGTTGTACATCACATTCATGCCTGGATATTACTGAAAAATGTTCACCAAAGGTAAAAAGAAATTTTAAAAACAACTAATGTAAATCTACATTTTAAAGTACGTGTACCCTTAACCTTTGACAATCACCAAACTTTGGCGACCATTTTCTTGCTGATTTTACCTTTGAAAGCAAGCAACCTGATCTCCTGCAATCGTACTCTTTTAAATTTTTGTTCAAGACAGATGGGAGTATTTTGTTAACCAAAAGTGAGGGAAATGAACAGACGTTGAGTACATACCACAATAACTTTGAATGTCCAAAAAGTGACGAACAACTGATTCAACCATGTTGTGACACATTTAGTTCATTTGGGCTATGGTCGAAGGGCATCACGAACATGTCCTATAATCATTCCCCCTCCCCTCTCTCCTGTGTGCTTCTTATACCCGCTAGTTGTGATTTCCCTTGCTCTACATCGTCACTGGTTCACTGACTCAGGTGTGCTTCTCTTGGCGAGGAAATATTATTTGACTATTTTTCATTGCCCCCGACTTATTTAAGTTTAATTTTCTGTTTTTTTAAATTTCCTTTAATCAAGTTCTAAGGAGGACTTTCCCAATGGACTTTACGTATAGCAGAGGGGCGCCTCTGGATAGTTGTCACTTTTCGTTCACATCTTTTTTTGAATTTTGTTTGTTCCTTCTCAGGACTAAATGAACAGTTATATGTATATATGATACATTTAATATATATAATAAATTATTGTCTGATGTAGTTTTCTTTATTGTGACTCAAATCTCATAGCGCTTTCAGGCAGCAAACTTTTTTGATGTTGCTGTTGTACCTAAAAGCAAAATGCTGAACGATGGTATTGCTGAATATAATATAAAAGGGGAGTTACGTATTTGCTAGCAATAAAATTCTACATTATTCTCGGTATATTTTGTGCGTTTCATACACTTTTATGCTTTTTTATTGTGTAAGTTAATAGTGAGGCTCTCGAAACCGGTTTCAATGCAATTATTTTTAATCAAAATGTTTTTTTTCATTTTGTTCTATTGGCAAAAATCTTGAAATGCCCTTGTAATAAGCGCCTGTTGTTTGTCTGTTTGTGTGTTGTTTTTTGCGTGTGCACACCAATATTGATTGCCCTATGCTGTGTACAGTGTGTGTCTTTGCTGTGCATGGAATAATACATCTTGATGTTTTATTTTCGAATAATGATTTTCTTAATAATTTTTATCACAATCATCGCCATTACCATTATCATTGATGCGTCCTGTCTTTGACTTAACCCCATCTTTTATCACAGCTTCAATAATAAAAATTGTACTTATTTCCATTTATGTGTCGCCAGGTTCACGAAAAATTTCAATAACTTTTACAGGGCATTAGGGAAAAACCAGCGATGGCAGGTTTTGACAATTTCCAGATAACTGAAAAATAAACTTTAAAGACTTTTAACTCTTTTTCTGCTACAATGATCTCTCCACTGTTTGCATTGACATCAAGTATGGCGATTTTTGTTAAAAATAAGACATTTTCAAAACTCTTGAGTTATTATGGGTGTTTCCGTGAGAGCAAAATAGAAAAACTATGTAGCAAACTGACAGCTCTGGTTTTTCCCGGGTTAGCTGTGGGTGAAGTCTCCATCTTCGAGAAAGTCAATGAGTCGTGAATTTCTTTACTCATTTGTGAATACAGACAAAGCTAAATGATTCGAACAAGAAAATTGCACACCATTTTGAAATATTTGCTCTGTGTATTTTTATAGTATTTAATGTTCATTGTTCGATGACGATTCTGAGCCATCAGACTCTTGAGTGACACTTATTCCTCCAGCATGGGGCAACTCGGAGAAAAGCTGTCGGGCCAAAACATCTTTAAGACCTCCATGTCTGCACATTTGATAGCTTTGATGATCAGCGGGCTCTTATAGAAGAGTTTCAGAGGCTAGAATCTTGCAGCGGGCTTCTTTTCCATCGGCTTTATAATGCTTGTGGTGTGAAACAGACCATTCCAGCTCTCTCTATACTGCATTAGCTATGGATCAGCCTGTGAGATTCCTGTTTCAAGCAGAGGTCGAGTTGGTATAAGGCAGGAGACATTGTAGAACGGTTTGAGGTTTTCTGACACATTCTGGAATATGGCTTGTGTCATCCCAACAATCTGGAGCAACGAGCGTTTCCAAAAGGCTTTGTCTTGAATTGCTCCACCCAACTGGCTTGCATATTTACAGTGATCTTCAAAATCCCTATTCCAAGCCTTGTTCCAGACCCGCTAAGTTAAATGTACGTGACTTACATTTTTAATTGAGCTCTCTGTCTGCCTATAAGAATTTATCCCACTCTGTGCAGGTTGGCCCCTGCAGGCAGGATCAAATAAGCTCACCCACTAAACGACATAAAATGTGTCGATGGCATTCTTTATGATAAATTGTGAAGCACCGTGGTGAGACCAGGCACTCGTCAAAATAAAGAAATCGAAGATATATTGGCATTTTCCCCTCAGTTTGGCTTTTTTATCTAATTTTTCGTTTTTCGGTTCAACACCTGTTATCTCCATTCAAAAGTATATTCCTGTGTGAATTTAGTTGAAAAATGTTGATTAAACGTTAAAAAAAATAATGTACATTTCCAGTTTCCGAGAACTGTCAAGCTTTGGAAATCAACAAACTTTGTAGGATATTTTCTCGCTAATTTTACCTCTGAAACAAGGCGACCCCGACCTCGTTCAATTGCAAATATCTCGACGTCTATTCAAGATGCATGATTTTTTAAAAATGTATTATTTTCATCAAAAGATAGACAAATGAACAAGCTTTAAAATTATATCAATAAATCCAGATGCGCAAAAATTGACGACCGTCAGCTTCTACTGTGTCATAACACCTTTGCACTTTTTTGCTTTTGTAGTTTCAATCCCCGAGTCAGTTAAGCTAGACGTCGTCGACCGTCTCTCTCTTCCGACTCTAGGTGTGGATAAAGAAAATGTGCTGAAGAGCTAAGATTTGGCCTCTCTGATTCTAAAATAAATTTTAGAAATTAGACTCACAGACCAAGGAATGCCACTGTTGAAAATATACTTTAACCAGGCATAAAAGGAAAAGTAGGCCTATACTTAGTGCAAATGTAGATAAAAGCTCCTCTCGGGGACAAAACCAGAATTTGCATGCTTTACTACAACATAAGAAATTACAAAGCAGAAAATTGTAATTATGGTCGAAATTGTTGGTCAGTCGGGAGGAGGAGAAGAAGAAAAAATCCCAAACAAACAAAAAAACCCCCACAAAAAAAACAATAAAAAACCTTCGGGACCGGGATTCAAGCCCACGCTTATACACTTCTAGCGCAGACACGCTGACCATTTAGCTATCAGAACATTCAACGACCAGAGGTAGATTAAACTTAATATATTATACAGCACTGTTTCAGGAAAGGCATCAACATAAAGATCAAGATTTTGACATCTAGTTTTAGTATGTAGTAGTATTGGGTTTTAGTTGCGAGCCTAGTTTTCTACAAAAAAGAAAATGAGAGCGTCGGAAACATGGGGATTTGGGGGGATCAATGAGGCAGCGGGCATCGGATCGGCAGATGAGGTCTGAAGGAAACTTTTTAAAAATGGCGGAAAATTGGAATCACAGAACGTTAGAGAACGTATACTGCTTGTATACGGTCTCTAACGTTAGAGAACGTAGACACTTCCATATATAATATAATGTATAAAAATGGAAAACGAATTGCAATATACAAAATACATTATGTAGATTTTGCAGATTTTTATTTTTATTTGTCAATGTTTAAATAACACGCGCCTGCTTCTTTTTGTTGTTGGTACTGGTACTACATATATCTTGCCTTGTATCTGAAAGCTTAAAAAAATCTAGAATCTAGATTACTACATTTGCCCTTGGAAACTTGCCTATGAATTACATGTACTTCAGAATTAAATTGACAGCGATGTTTCGAGATGAGTTTTGAAAGCCAAGAAATTATTAAATGAGTGCAACAAGAAAATTGCACACCAGTTTGTAATATTTACTATGTTAATTTATATTTTTTAGCTTAATATTCATTTTTTGATGACGACTCTGAGTCATCAGTCTCTTGTGTGGCATTTGGTCCTCCAGCATGGGGCACATCGGACAACAGCTGTCGGGCTAGATCGCCTTTAAGACCTTAATGTCTGCATACAATTATGTTGCAGCTTTGATGGCCAGCGGCTCTTATAGGGGTTTCATGGGCTGGAGAATTGCAGCACGCTTCTTTTCCACCGGTTTCATAATGATAAACGGACCATTCCAGCTCTCTCTATACTGCATTAGCTGTGAATGGGACTGTGAGATGCAGGTTTCCAGCACAGGTTGAGTGGGTACAAAGCAGGAGACACGGCACTACGGTTTAAGGTTTTCTAACACATTCTTTGGCATCTCATACAATGACCACGCCACAATTGAGGAAGTGCGCAGTAGAAAGAGTGAAACAACATATGAGTCACTATTTAGTATTTTAGACTTGCTGTCTATTGTGAAGAGAAGAACAATGAATTGGTTTGATCAGGAACAAGATCAAGTGGCCTAACAAAGACCGTTCTTTAGGGAACTGTGCAGGGGAGGAGAAAGAGGGGAACGCAAAGAAAGAGGTGGGCCGACAACATTGCGGAACGGACATAGAAACCAGATCACCGTCCATCTTGTTCTGGCCTGCGCACGAGTCACATTCAGTAGACTGATTTT
>NW_004797941.1:432205-433554 GCF_000002075.1 Aplysia californica | reverse complement strand
TAGTATCCTGAAATGTTAAGCTTTCAAACAGTATATCATATGTCATGTTTTATAACACTTCATATTTGGTCAATTTTGGGAAATGCTGAGCACCCAAATTGTGAAACCTGCCATATGAAAGCAACAAATTTTCTGTGGACCTATTGAATGAGAGGTGAACACCTTATTAACCTTAACCATGAGAGCCTCCATACTTGTCTGTGGACAGGTGTGCTTTTGCATATCAGGTCAGGGATACGGAGGAGAGGAGTTCCCGAAGGTCATAAACCGGATGACCCGCGTGTCAAAGTTGATCTCCTCTACTAATTGAATTTCATGGAATATCAAAATGTGGATGGAATATTCGTAATAAGCCTGTTTGGGGCTGTTCCTTTTATTTGTGAGGCATGCTGATGAATGAGTTACTTCTCGCAATCCACAAATGGAGATGTAGGCCGAAAACAGACACATCAAATTTGCAGATTTTATTTACTTCTTATTTCTGGCTAGCCGCTCCCATCGGCTGGTGGTTGGAACCACTGTGCTGATGAGCTGCTGGCAGTGGCTCAGACATATTCCTTTATGATGACTTCGAGGTCAGATTAGTTTTCGGTCTCTTTTTACTGGGAGTTCTTTCATTAGATGAAAAACTATCAAAATTGTTTTGATTAACAACCAGTTTAGTGACGTATTTGTCACTTTTAGATATCGTACCAAAATGTGTGTCCACAGCGGTAAATCCAAGGATGAACTCATTTTGTCAGCGCGTTTTGTTACTAGCTGTTAACCTTCCCCATAGGTCGATATTTACTGTGCTTCATGTTCATCCTGGGTCGTTTTTTGACCCATATGAATAAATATCAGACCTACATAAAATGAAGAGAAGAATATGCTCTTGCTTTTTTATAATCAAACATGTTTCTTAGTGCATGATTGCATCATGTGTAGGTGTGTTGTTGGGGTCAAGTCACAGCGGTCAGCACAGTCTGTGCAGTATGATGCATTGTGTGTGTGTGTGTGTGTGTGTGTGAGAGAGAGAGAGAGACAGAGAGAGAGAGAGAGAGAGAAAAAGCATACAGTCATTGCTTGTGGTGACAATATTTTTCTTTTATAGATTTAGTGATAAGAAAAGATTGGAGATAAGATAAAAAAATTATTGTCCAAGAGGAAATGTCTGCACATCAAATGGTACTACTTCAATAGGTTTATATTGATATGTGAACAGCTACATATGTACTCACCAACAACCACATGCCGTATACAAAATACATGTACGCTCATCAACTCTCTCGCTCTCTCTTTCACACACACACACATACACACATACACACACACACACACACACGCGCGCGCACACACACACACACACA
>NW_004797941.1:426527-431854 GCF_000002075.1 Aplysia californica | reverse complement strand
ACACACACACACACACACACACACACACACATATTCACTCCAATGCATCCCTACACACACAATACAAAAAGATAACTGACATTGATTGCAAACTGCTCCTACATGTTCCTCAGTCAGCCTAAGTTGATTGCGTACACATTTTATAACATGTCATGCTGTGTGCATAGTAAGGAAGAGGCAAATCTGGATATACTCTGTTGTTGATATAAATTCAGATACTGAGCGTGATCTTGATCTAGCACTTCATCACACCGTCTCCCTATAGGGTGGCAAGACTTGTTTCTGGAATAAATAACTGGATGAAAAGCAGGCATTGGCGCGTTCTGCTGCAGGTTTATAAGTGCTCCTTTTCCTAAATGTGGAAACTGTTCAATTATGAATAATTGTAAAGCATACAGGGCATGCTGTAGACTCTGAAAAGAGCTTGAATATATGCTTTAGTAAAAATGCAAGTACTAGATCTATTATTATTATTAATATTATTATTATTATCGGTGCATCTAAAATATTTTTTGTCAACCTTTGTGAAACTAAGATATTAGATAGGCCTCTATAGGATTAAAGATTTGTCAAGTAAGCCTAATCAGCTGCGCTCGAAGAACTTATAGCGTACTTGTTCAATGAATCACAAGAGAAATTTTAATGTTTATCTGAATGTAGAGATCTATGATTCTGATGTCATCCATGAATTTACGGTCGGGGGTGGTCGCTTGGAAAGCCACGTGGCTGGGCTATCGTCTTTATGGCTATCACTTGCAGCTTCCTCTTAGGCTATCTGTTCCCGACATTTCATGGTGCATATCATTATAATGAGTGTTTTTCTCCCGCAGTGGGGGAATCCTTCACAAAATAGTCACGTGTTGTCACATTATCGGCCAAAGTGTCCCCCACCCCCAAGGTAGGTCAGTAGAATATCAAGGAATTGAGATCTCTGCGTCCCTTCCTACCTTTGCGCAGGTTCATGTAAACGCACGCTTCGTATAAACACACGCTTAGGGGCCTTCCCGAGCACCATGCGTTTAGTCGGAGACTACTGCACTATACAAACACTAACAGGGAACTAATGGTAAAAATAAGTATGCTGATGACTGCTTATACATTTGTTTCACAATTCATTTGCATTGTGTGTCACATTTTCCTGTCAGGAATTGTTTAACTGGAAAGTACTATTTTGTTTCAGGAAGTTGAAAAAGCAGACTTAGATCAGTGGCAGAACATCAGAGGACCACGTCCATGGGAGGATTCTAAAACAGTCCAACAGGAACAGAGGCAGCTTAAGGAGACAGTTATCAAAGCTGACTCTAGATGACAGAGGTGTTGAATGGTAGGCACGGAAATTGTAGGTACTGACTGATAGTGAAATGATTGTTTAAATGAGTTGCATAACCATTTATGACTCTTTTCAAATGCTCTTGAACCAGAGGGATTTGTAAGAGGGCTGTCCAAAATGCAAGGTGAAAATGGTCACTGAATATAAAATTCTATTGAATCTGGACAGCAGAACTTACTTATTTTGTAGTATAGGAACAGTTTTGTGACAAAAAATATAATATATAATATGTCAATGTTTCTGGTTTGAGAAAAATAAAGATTTCTTTTATTCTCCCCTTTACTGAATAGAAAAGTAGCTACACGCAGTGGTGGGTCTAGGGTGGAGGCGGGGTTGGGGGACAACACAGCAGGCGAGTCAAGACTTGAGCTATTTCTTTCTGATTGAGATTGCCATCGCCAACGCCGAGCTTGGATTGCCTGCCGATGTCAGAGGTAAAGAATTTTATTTTCACAGCATGACGACAGTGACACGGTCAGTCCATTCTTTGCTTTCGCTCATTTTGGGCGTTCACTTTATCTGATTTCGCCATGAAACAGGTTAATTTTATCCACTTTTTTTTTTTAACTTAAAAAAATTGCGTTTCAGTCGGGACCACAGAATATCGTTCACTTTAAACGATTGTTCGAATAAAGCGTGTTCACTTTAGGCTGACTGTATTTAGTAAGTGACTCTTTTACTCGAAATTATCTTCCAAGCCCTCAAATTGATAAGAAAAAACTTTGCTTTGTTGATAAACTTATTGTTTTTATTTCAGCATTCTAGTGTTAAACAGTACAGTGGGCATCGCATTTAACGAGGTCATATTCAACGGGAAGACGGCTCCAATGAGGCAATCCTTAATCCGTGATCTTTTCCTCTATGTATCTCTTTGTAAATATACGTTAGCTCCAACGAGGTTGCAAACAGGCCGAAGTCACTTTCATTCAACGATAACCAAATAAGGCAATTAGTGGCCCCGAAAGCGAAGAATTTTTCTCCTTTTTCTCCATCTCACGCGAAGCACAAGGACCATCCTCCATTCCTAACGCATTGTATATTGCTAGATCTAGTGTGCCTCCTAATATGGGCCCCAAAGCCAAGAGGCCCTGATCAGAAAGTCCAAGCCCTCGCCTTTACCGTACTTTATGTAGATCTAGGCCTAGATGTGAGCGGGTATGTTTCCACAAGAGAAGTGTTCCGAATAAAAAAAATTTAAAAGTACAGAAATGACGGTCAGAACACAGCTCAACAAACACGCGTTCACTGATGCTGTTTGAGATTTTCGTCTCGTGAAAATGGTCTTCTTTTGCGATTACGCGGAAAGTTCCTCCTTTATAAAAATTCTGAGTTGAGACCCATGATTCTTATTCTAAATTGAATGGTATCTTATCACATTTTTAAAAAGACGCAGCATATTCTCAATGCAAGAATAAGTCAGGGAAAGAATGGCAGGCAAACGTTTGTCAACAACATCTGAATGGCTTACAAATGATATGCATAGCTTATGAGTAAACTAAAATTTGATGACTGATTTCAGGGATTTTGAAAAAGGGGGGATGAGCAGGCATTTAGTTTGCGCATTTCAGAATCGGGGTCAAGGCGAACTGTTTTGGTGACATGCTGAGTTAACTTACCCCTGAAACACTTTTTTATCAAATTGTGTAATGTGTAAGTGTAACAAAAAATCTGGGTTTTTTACTTTGTACTTTTTAATCTTTTTATTTATCATCTTTTTTCTGCATGCATATCCGTCAAACAATATGACTTGTTCATCTTTTCTTCACGTCCCACCTGCCCCACGAAAAAAACTAACAAATCATAACAGTAACAGACTTTTTGTGACCTGGTTGTTAGTTGCGGGATTTGGTTGCCCAACCACACGGATGATACCAAGTCTGTCAGCCTTTTTGTACTGTATTATGCTGTTTACTCATTCGGTCCTCATGTTATAAATAAAGATATCTCTCCACATTTGTTTTACAGGTGAAATGTTTCAGGGTGTCCAAGGCTTTTTCATGGTGTCACAAAAGATGCCCAGTGGGCAGTCAGAAAGTCTTGCTTTTGTTCAAAGGCTGTGCTGCTATGTTTGGTGTATGTTTAAATTTTAGAAGCTTAAATTCTTTACCAAAGAAATGTTGAAAATTAACTGCTGAAAATTGTAATTTGTTTTGGTGCAGGGCAAAATAAAATGTTTAAATTTGAGTTCATAAATAGGTGAACATTTTTAGTTTTTGATTGTTTACAATATATTAACTAAAACATATATCAATCACCCAATCCTGTAGTTATGTCTCCATGGACGGGTGGGTGTGAAAATACTGTCAATCACTTTCATTGTGCTGTTCGAGGAGCAGTCTTGCTAAATGTTTAGACTTGTCTTTGTTATTATGATGCAAGTTGTCTTGTTTGTTGTGAAATTTTCCATTTTTCAAGCATCCTATTGGCTTAAATCATGGGTCTAAGCGTGTGTTTAGAAGTGGCTATGGGTTTGTCTATATGAAAGTGGAAAAAAAACCATGGAGCATGCTTTTACTTTATAGGGCGCACAATTGGGTGGAGAATTGAGTCTGCATTAGTCCTGTCCATGACTGTGCAACATGATACTGCAACACAGAACCACATTAATTTCCGTTCTTTATGATGAAATGGATTTGAGCTGAAGGGCATGCTGGAAGGCTACTGACAGGTCAAATTAGGCATTGCAAGATCTAGTCAATAATGGGCACAGAAATACCTGGTCATTTATACCTCTCTTCATTTAGAGTTTAGAGTAAAAATGATTGCCTTGAGATTGAAGGATGAGATTAGAGTATAGTATGACTGAATATGAAAATATTTTGTTTCAACTATTTTTTTATGCTGCTACACATGAAAAGAGTACCGGTAGATCTAATTTTTTTGTCGAACTTTTTATGAATGTACATGTGTATGGTATTTCATATAATTTTTGGAGTAAAAAGTCTTTAAATAAGAATTTGAGTTGTGTTTATATCATGTGTATCATGTATGAATGAAGTCTGAGAGGGGGCTCTCGTGGCCTAGAGGTTAAGGTGTTGGCCTCTCATTCAAAGGTCCCGGGTTCGAATCCGGGTAGCGACCGAAAAATTTTCTTCTCTAAAATTGTCTCCTTTCACCTCCTTTCCTGCTCTCTAGCAATGTTCTGTTGTCTGCTTTCATTTCCACTTTCTGACCCACCCCCTCACCTCCTTTGCCCCCTCCTCTGGGCTCCTGACTCTTTCTACAGCCTTTCTGCTGCTACTCCTGGGCTCCTCCTTACTGCTGTCTTTCTGCCACACCCCTGATCTTCTGGTAGGAAAGATCTACACCTAGCCTTCTTGGACAAGGGCGAAAAATTTCGGAGGGCTCGTGTGCAAGTTGCGCACTTTAAAGATCCCTTGGTGGTCTAAAATCGATAAGAGTAGGCTTCGGTCGCCACCCGGGCAAAATTCAAAATTTCCTACCAAATGAAAATATTAGGTGTGTCCCGCGCGCTCATATGACCTATGCAGTTGCGAGCGCCGTAAAACACTTTACAAAAACAAAACAAACGAAGTCTGAGAGTTTGTGAACGTAGTAAAACCCCATACTAAACAAACAAACGAAGTCTGAGAGTGAAGTTCCAGACTTTTTTTAATAAGCTAAACCACCCCCCTCCCTTACCTTATTTAGGCCACATAACACGGCTATAGCGGGACTTTTGGTCCTAGAAGAAAAATCCTGCTGTAGGCGAGTTCCGGCTTCAATAGGAATGCAAAGGGGACATTACCGGGAAATTTCTAAAAATCCACATGATAACCTCCCTGTCACTTTCATGATACTTTCATTAATAAAATTTGCGCCTTAGATTGGTCTTCCTTATGTTGTCAACTTCGTTTGACTTTAATTCAAGTGATGATTGATTGATTGATTGGGTAGATGTTTTATGGCACTATCGACACAATTTTGGTCATTTAAGCTCCATCAGGTTTCACCGCTACAAAATCAGACGTGTTTTTAATAAAGAGTCTTTCGGAGC
>NW_004797941.1:422329-423171 GCF_000002075.1 Aplysia californica | reverse complement strand
CATGGGCGACAAATCGCCAGTGAAGGGGTTGCACCTCCTGCTGGCGGAGCAGTGGGTCTATTTATATCCCCCCGACCCACTGGGGGTAATTCAAGTGAGAAGCATTTCCTTTTGTCTTTGTTGGAAGCCATCTTTTCCTCGGTCCCGTTGCTTGTGCTGTCTTATCATACCGGTAGGCCTACTGTAGAGTGGAATCGTGCGTATGCCTCTGAGCATCAACAATCGCAATTCAATGAATCGGGAATCACACACTACACACTCTCCTCTTCTCTTACTTTTTTGGCCTAGCCTAGGCCAAGGGCTATGGCCTATACGCTCTCATACTGAGCGTCTAAGCTACAGCACATCACTTGGAGTGGCTCACGCAACGCGTCTCTCCGCACCATCTCTCTCTGCCGCCTGCCCCATCTCACTCATCACTGGACTGGCCAATCACAATGCCGCATCGCAGGCTGCCTGTTTGGTGCCCACCTACAGCCCCCCAACACCCTTTCCCCCGGCAAGAGCTCGCTTGATCTCTCCCGCTGTATCCGAGTTCGGGCCTTCCCTTGCCCCGCTAAACCCGAGCACAGGTAATTGAGGTTACACCAAGGAGTTTACAGTAATGGAGGATGCTCTGTGGGCGGCACCGCACGCCTGATTGGAGCCCTCTCTCGCAGCGGAACTGTGGTCTACCTGCGCTGCGCTCACGTAATGAAATCTAGATAAGAAAGAAGGTTTTATTCCGAGATTAGGCAAGTCAATTTTTTAAAATGCCTTCCACCTGTGTTGTGTTTAAGTGTAAAAAACCGATATGATGCTGCAGAGGACAGAAGTTTTCACAGGTGTTGTTTTCCTTTTAA
>NW_004797941.1:419393-422066 GCF_000002075.1 Aplysia californica | reverse complement strand
GTGTGTGTGTGTGTGTGTGTGTGTGTGTGTGTGTGTGTGTGTGTGTGTGTGTGTGTGTGTGTGTGTGTGTGTGTGTGTGTGTGTACATATTAAACATTTTAATTAAAGTATATATTGCTTTCCATTGTGTTTTTAAATTAGATGCTATGAGCAGCAGACCTTTATTTTGACGGGACAAAATATAGAGTCTAGGTTTCTACATGTATCTTGTTTTCATATATTTACTAATCATATCACACACCTTAGCGTGTTGAGTTCAATCAGACAGTCAGACTTGTTTTATGTTTTTAAACCCATTCATCTCCTAATTACTATAAGACTACTGTTGTCTAGATGTAGATATCGAGAGGCTCCATTAAAATATGAAATCAATACCCAACAACAATAATGATGAATACCTTCTATTCTAAAGAAACACCAGACCATATCAGATGAGGGGCGGATGTAGGATGAGTGAATAAGAGTTTGAGTCTTGTTTGATAGAACTATACTCGGTTTAGATCTAAATATATTGTTGTAGTCTTCACCTAAGATCCCACAATTTATAATTCCGGTTCACTTAAGATTTCGCTGTTCAAAAATAAACCAAACAAAGCAACAATAAATTTTACTGCACTAGTCGTGATAAATTATCCCCCTCTGAAGTGTGAAGGGACTAAAAACGCTGCTTTCCCTATCGTACTTTACTGAACAAAAAAAACCCCCATCCATGCTCATGCATGGGACCACATCTCCGCTCTAAATCTTGATGTGAGGTAAACGTTTGCTCCAGGTCCAGACGCAAGGATTTTACGACAAAGGAATCACGCCCAGATGTGAACTCCTCATCGACGCCTTTGATTTTGCCGAACATCGAACTCGCAGTAAGAGCCTATCGCCTGAGCTTACAGCCAAGGCATGATTCGTTAGGTAGAGCCAACAATTAGGCCCCTCATACCCATGTCTAGAATCATGCAGTCATATCTTAAATTCAGTTTAAAAAATACATTTTTCACCATTTCTTAAATCTTTTACCGAAATGAAAGATTATCTTTATAATTTAGGTATGTTTGATAATTTTATGATACTTGGATAAGTTTTTTTCTTCTTATTTTGACAATCTTCTTGATTTTTAAACTAGCTATATAACATAAAACTCTTAAATAATTGAACAGTCCCTAGGCTTTCTCAGTTACCCAGAACAGTCAGTATTACAAACAGAATTTAATATTTTTTCTCCCTGTCATTCTTTCCGTCATCCCGTCAGTTGATCACAATCTTTCTCTCTCTCTCTCTCTCTCTCTCTCTCTCTCTCTCTCTCTCTCTCTCTCTCTCTCTCTCTCTCTCTCTCTCTCTCTCTCTCTCTGCCTGCCAGCCTGCCTGTCTGTCTGTCTGTCTGTCTGTCTGTCTGTCTGTCTGTCTGTCTGTCTGTCTGTCTGTCTGTCTGTCTGTCTGTCTGTCTGTCTGTCTGTCTGTCTGTCTGTCTGTCTGTCTGTCTGTCTGTCTGTCTGTCTGTCTCTGTGGAAGACCTGATCTCTTATACTACTGCAAGGTGTCGGGGAGAGATTCAGTTCTCGGACATGGGCCAGGTGTGAAAAAGGCGTGGAAAACCCCGTGATTGGGTCCTCCTACTGCTCGACAACGTCCCTGCGACCAGAGCACAACAAACAGTCCAGGCAGCAGAACAATGCGACTTTGAAATCCTGCCACTCCCAGCTTATTTACCAGATCTAATATCTAGCCCCTTCAGACTTTTTGCTGTTTCCTAATCTTAAAAAATCACTTAAAGGACGCCGTTTCCATGACAACGAGGACGCCATTGAAGCTGTGGAAGACTAGTTAGGGGCCTGTTCTGGGTCATTTTTTCTCAAGGACTTTTGAAGGTCAAATAGAGGTGGCAGAAATGTGTTACTCTGCATGGTGACTATGTAGAGAAATGAAAGTACGTGTGCCAAGTAACAAAGCTCTATCTTTATTCTTTCATACCAAAGACTTCTTGAACCCCCCTCGTACAGTAAAAAAAACCCGTCACATGACGAAAGCGTGCGTTTGAGCGGAGCATGCTTTTGTATGGCGTGCGTTTAGGCGGAGACTACTACATAAACGCACGCGAGAATGTACACGCACACACACACACACACACACACACACACACACACACACACACACACACACACACACTGTTTCTCTCTCTCTCTCTCTCACTCACTCACACACACACACGCACGCACACACACACACACATACACACACACACACACACACACACACACACACACACACACATACATATATTTATATACTACACAAAAATACAGACAGACAGACACACACACACACACAAACACACACACACACAAAGATAAACACTACATGTACAGACGGGAAATGCATTAGGTGACATGGGGACATACATACGTACAGGGCTGGTACGTAGGTGCATAGAGCAGACATTTTATGTGGAAACTTACCGTTCTAAAAACATCATGGGTGAAAGGGGGAAGCGTAATGCTGACAGGCCAAAGGTATGGGGGGAACAAAGGCATCCAGACCGACCGGGGGGACCAGGTAAAAGCTGCAGAGTAGTGAGTAGGGGCGAGGAAAGAGGAAAAAAAAACGACATGGTCTCCGCTAACGGCGCGGTGCCGTCGTGAGGGGTCAAAATTTGGAAAAAAAATACTGGGGACTTTCAGT
>NW_004797941.1:418328-419293 GCF_000002075.1 Aplysia californica | reverse complement strand
AATACATACATACATACATACATACATACATACATACATACATACATACATACATACATACATACATACATACATACATACATACATACATACATACATTATATGATACGTACTGTACCTGAAAAGACCGCAGAGAGGGGACCTGGCAGTAAATACAAAGAACGGCCTCTTTGTAAAGACCGCACGGAGAGGGAGGGGGGCTAAATTCTAATTCTTTCTGAAGCCCTAGATTTCTGGGCTCTTCTCAGTTGGTAACTAACGGCAAAGCAATTGGTGTGCTTTCGGGGATCTTTTGGCAGCTGCACATGAACAAAAGTCTTTTTTTTTTCGGGGCTCGTACCCAGAACGTCCACCGTGACTCTGCTTGAGGCCTGTGCACCCCCAGAGTTTATGCGTGTAACATGAAACTTTCATAAAGTAATGGAAATCATCAGTTGTGCTGCTGCTTTGGATACCACCAGCACCATAATCTATTTCACACCTTGAGAAGTCCCAGTTGTGTCACACGGGCATAGTGTTGTGGTATACTTATTCAAAGCATTGCATTTTAAAAAATCCTTTTTTCACGAAGAAGGCTCCGCAAGTGGTTATTAACCTTTCCAGTAACGGGTTGGTCGATATCATATTACAATGTAGGCCTACTAGCAATTGGTAGCTATACGTCGTAACACAAAAACAGATAAGACATTTTATATAATACACATTAAGTACGTGTTCATGTTGATGTAGTTAATTCGTCGTGACCCATTTTGAGTCATATTTGTTTGTGTTAGTTTTAGTAGAGGTTTTACGGCGCTTGCAACTGCATAAGGTCATATGAGCGTCAGAAGATTAGAGGTGTTACATGAGAGTAACAAACATCAAAAAGAAGGAGGGGAGATAGGACGATAGATGTTTGATAGGAAAGAAGGAGCAAACCACACCAGAGCACCCGCCAACCACCCACATATTTGTTTTTGAGGAGA
>NW_004797941.1:413297-417973 GCF_000002075.1 Aplysia californica | reverse complement strand
AGAGAGAGAGAGAGAAAGAGAGAGAGAGAGAGAAAGAGAGAGATGTGGGAGGGAGAGAGAGAGGGTGAGACCAAGTGAGTGGGAGAGGGGGAGAGAGAGACAGAGAAAGAAAGAGAGAGAGAGAGGAAGAAAGAAAGAAAGAGAGAGAGAGAGAAAGAGAGAGAGAGAGAGAGAGAGAGAGAGGTGGAGAGAGAGAGGGGGCGAGACAAAGTGAGTGGGAGAGGGGGAAACAGAGACAGAGAGAGAGGAAGAAAGAAAGAGAGAGAGAGAGAGAGAGAGAGAGAGGTTGCAAGCGCCCACTGATGGCAATACTAATAATTAGTACGCGTGTACTCGTAACATGTATTATGTATAAGGGCCTTAACAAACCAGCTACAATTGTCGCGCAGATAATTCTGCGCAGAAAGTGTCGCTTACTTTTGTGTTGCAGCCACACGGGGCGACATTTATTTAACGCTGCTGCTCAGTTAGACATGGATGGATAGGAGAGTCAGGGTGGCGTTATAAGTCATGGTGATGACAAGAATCTTTAAAAAAAAAAGAAAGCGTCAAAGAAGATTAAGGTTTCATCCGATTGCTTCTCACAGATTACTAAAAGGACAGGTTTACACCTTACATGACTAACCTCAAGAAGATGTCAAGAATACAATGATGCAAGTGAATTCAAGTGATGAATTGAAGAAACAGATACTTACACAATTTTTCAATTTTATTTGAGTGCTTGACGTACATCTTTCCAAGCATCATTTAAAATTTTTAAATTTTGTTTTAAAAATATTCCTCACTTGTGTTGTCCCAAATGATGTTTCTGCTCTTTATTTTCAAAATCAAACGCTCTGGTTCGTGATAAGAGGACATTGTTGCACTATTGTCGTATTGAATGAGAAGGGAGAAAAAATACAACAACACAATTATATCTATTGTAGGAATGTGCCGGCAGTAAATAGATCTACGTCCTCATGTGTTCACGTCCCTTGAACTTCACCAAAACGCTGGTGTGTCTCGACACACATCTGCTACGCCAGGATTGAAAATAACGAGTGTCGCTCGTGAGACCACTCCTGTTGTCAACAATGTATCACCAGATTACTACGCAGAAACTACTGCTGCGATTTTTACATCTCGTCTGTCAAGGCCCAAAGGGTGGGATCTTAGGTGGATAATACTAGGCTATAAAGAAAAAGGAGACCCAAACTCGAACTCTCACCCAACACCCCCTAGGCCCTACATACCTGATTTGGTTTGGAGTCCTTTCTTTTACAGTACAGTGAAGTTATTCCTCATTGTTTTGTTTTTTAATGTATATATTGGTGAGGTTTTATGTGTGTGTGTGTGTGTGTGTGTGTGTGTGTGTGTGTGTGTGTGTGTGTGTGTGTGTGTGTGTGTGTGTGTGTGTGTTGTGTGTGGGTTATTGCTCATTGTTGTTAGTTAATAATAATAATAGATTGATCAAGCATTTGTATAGCGCAAATCCCCGCTCAACAGCAAGCTCTATGCGCTTCACAATCTATAAGATAAGATAAGATAAGATAAGATAATAAGATGCATCTTTATTGTCCAGATCCTGGCACATTGGTTTGGTGTTCCACCACGAGTACACACACACACACGCACACACACACACACACACACACACACACACACACACACACACACACACACGTACACACGCGCACACACATGCACACACAAGTAGGCTTACAATCACATGCATAATATAAATGAGCAGCAATATAAACAATAATAATCGTAAACTAGATACACACTCAATTTTATTTTGATGCATGCTCTAAGGTCGTAAGTACACTAAACAAGATGGTTAAGATGGAAGCATTTTGATAGATGATGGTAAAAATGACCTTCTGTATCTTTCTTTGTTACAGATCAGAAGCATGGGTCTTTTACTTCTGACTGATGTTTTTATTTGAGGGAACAAGGGATGTTTGTTATCTAAAAAGACGGAATTAATTTTTTTTAGTGCAAGCTGTTATGTACAATTCATCCAAGTAGGGGAATGAAGATGTTGAAATTTTGCATGCTTTCCGTATTAGTCGATTTAATTTTTCTTTATCTTGTTGTCTTGTGTTCCCGGCCAATGCTGTTATACAAAAACTGATCATACTTTATATGGTTGAATTGTAGAACACCCTTGGATAACAGCTTGAAGACTAGCTTCAAACAGAAGCAAAAATGGCACAGATATTAAAGATATTAAGCACCACACATTCATCTTGATTTATAAATAAATTAGAGTCCAAGCACAACAGAATAACTGAAAAAAACACAAAATAAGCACAGAGCAAAGTGAACACACCCGATCGCCACAGAGTAGCGCCCAACTATGCTATTACGTGTGTGTGTGTGTGTGTGTGTGTGTGTGTGTGTGTGTGTGTGTGTGTGTGTGTGTGAGAGAGAGAGAGAGAGAGAGAGAGAGAGAGAGAGAGAGAGAGAGAGAGAGAGAGAGAGAGAGAGAGAGAGAGAGAGAGATTATAATTAGAACTAGAGGTCTTAGCAGTGACGTCACGAGTGTCACACTTGAAGGGCGTGCCGCCATTCCGAAGAGGAATTAAAAGGCCAGTCGGTGCACAGCAACCCTTTTCAATTTAAATCACGGATTAATGATACTCTGCTAAGTCTTTTGATGTTGATTTCTATTTCATGTGATTTGTCTATCGCCAAAATGTACTCTTAGGAGTTTTGTGATTGCTTACCGTTAAATGAGCCAGATAATCTCCAAATAATGCAAATAGGGTCTTTTACGCGGTGAGACCATATTATGGGTGAGTAAAATTCAGAAACAAAATGAGTGAGATGGACTTAATGATCACTTGTTAAAATAAAATAAAAACTTAAGGGGAGACGTACACTCCCGGAAAAATTTTCTAAACGAATGACTTTTATTCAATTTAAAGTAATTGTGCAAGAAGTTCATAGGTAAATAGGATGTACTAAGGGTGAATTTGTTGAATTTTTCTAAAAAATGGGTCTCTGTGGGGGCCATCTTGGATTTTCAGACCAGTTTCTTAGTGCAGAAGAATTTCATAGTAAATATTGAATTATCAGCCTGAAATTTGGCACACAAGTACAAACCGATATGAACTGGGGATCTATGAAAGGGTTTTGACCTATCTTTAAAACTAAAAAAGTGAGCCCAAAGTCAGTGGACCCCCTAGAGTCAGTTGACGAAATTTCGGGGTACATATTACAAAAAAATTGAATATTTCCTTAAGTTACCAGTATTTCCCAATTCCCTTTCATAGATCCCTAGAATTGATCTTAAAGCACATGTACACCAAATTTGAAGCTTCTAGCTTCTGTAGTTTTTGAAAACTCCTTGCACCCAGGAGGTCACATATGTCAAAAAGTAGATTTTGAGAAAAACAGAAAAAACAGGGATTTTTTAAAGGATTTTTAAAGCAATTTGCACTTTTCAAACGCCCTTTCAGGTCATTTAGGGTGTTTTTTCAACAGTTTCTTCATTTTGACTCTATAGAACAGATGTCAAAGGATGTTTTTCCGCAAAAAACAAAAGTTGGATAGTTTGAAAAATTGTATCGATATTGCCTTGGATCGCCGACCCGGGTCTTCCATTAATTCTATTGAAATCTTTTTCTGTGCGTTGCTCAAACAATATGTCTAGATTTACCACCGCTGACCCCAACAAAGCTCTCGTATCGGTCCTCTGGAATCAGGAATGTGACTGAGAAGCTGCCAGAAGCCGTAGTTGCAACTCTAGCTCTAGCACACCTTCATGGCTGGCTGAACGGAAAAGAACCACTGTCGGTGTTGAGATGAGAGTATAAAGTAGCCAACCAGGCGTAACTACCAGAGCTGTTAAAGTACTTTAAGAAGGTACTTATAAAGTACAAATCTAAGTACAATCTAAAAACTAAAAATGTACTTAAGTACAATACTTTCCTGCAAAAAGTACTTGAGTATAAGTAGTTTTTTAAAAAGTACTTATGAGTACATTTTGAGCACTTTCTGCTAATATGCTTAAACACGTCAGTGCTAATGCAAAACATCATATTAAATAACATATCCAGTATATTTGACATAATTATGCCATTTATTACTAAACATTTAAACAGCATACAAAGCATTTGAATATACAATGTACGCACTGAACGTAAGTGGAAATGGTCCGTGAAATTGAACCCCCCCCCCAAAAAAAAAAACAACAACAAAAAAACAACAAAAACAAAAAAACAGACGTAACTAGTGAGTAAGTGATATTATGAACAGAACTTGTTTGAGCAAAACAATGTGATCATATACCTCAGTCCAAGAGGTCGGACAGTTCTACCGGAAAAGTATCCAAATTGGAAAATGTAGAGACAAAGTTGCTCTTAAGAAAACATAAATTTGATGAAAATGGCCAGCAAAGAATGGAAAGGTGCATTGAATTCTTCATTAACAAATCCTCAAGGAATCAATGCAGCCTTAAGCAAAAACCACCACAAAAAAAAGTTTAAAAGAAATTTAGGTAGCCTAAAAAATTACTAGATATACATTGAGAACTCAGTTTCAGTTTCAATTGATTATAGTGGTAAGACAGATTTTGGTCACACTATGTAGTCCACGGCGCCCTCGGCAAACCAAAATACATGTAGTTTCATAGAGTCTAGTAAGTGTAGTGTAACCAAAGATTCTCTACTACAGTAGTCTCCGCCTAA
>NW_004797941.1:408467-413197 GCF_000002075.1 Aplysia californica | reverse complement strand
GCCTAAGATCCCAGAGCTCGGGAGCAAGGGAAATACGGGATCTTAGCCGACGAAGCCAAGGAAGAATCTACAGTGACCCAAGAACTGACGTGACTCATGAACTGACGTGACCCCTCGGTGGATTTATGACAAACGGCGAGCAAAGAGTGGTCAACCTTGATGACCAATCACAGTGGCATGAGGCATGCCATGCATACATTCATTAGCCTGTTGTGAGTCTCGAGATTTTTATCTACGTTTATCCAGCTGCCCCTCCCCTTTACCTGTCCAACAATTTTGGCTGTCCATCTGTGATTGAACCCCCCCCCCTCCCACCGCCTTTGTCGTTACGCACCATTACGTTGTGACCACACCAATTAAAATTCAGGCTGTCTCGCAAATTCGGGGATAGAGAAAAATTGCTTTCAACGGTCAGGGAAGAGTTCACAGTTCGATGTGATCCTGCCTGGAACGAACTTGTAGGTCCTGCCCACCCAGCGAGTGATGTAAATTTAGGTGGCGAGTTCAGATGCGAGTGCGATGTTTGGGGAAAACAAACGTATTGGTCAGCTCACACCTCGGTGTGATCCCGTCTGGGGCAAACATTGTACCGTTTCATCGAGTTTTACAACGGACATGTGATCACATTCACGAGAGTGGTTGAACTTTGACGCGACGGGCCGTTCTTTGATCTCAACTTTTAACTCTTGGTTGATCGGCTGTGCCCGCCCGGGTGTTTGTTCCGTAAATTATGATCAGAAATGCCGGCACTTACCCTTTCATTAAGCTTTAAAAGTACTCAAAATATACTTTAAAAATACTCAAAAGTACTTTTATAAAAAGTATCGGAGTAGAGTAAACGCACTGGTTCTCAAAAATGTACCGGAGTACAGTAAAAGTACCGAAAATTGTAACGTAAATTAAATACAACCAGATTTGGCAACTACTCACCGATAAGATCGGCGTAATATTCTGTCTCATTTGCGAAATCGACGCCAAACGACATGTGCACCAGCAGGGGTTTGAGGGCGATGGGGTGTTGTGTAGCCAACTTAGCGTACAATAAACCACGCTAAGGTAACCAATCAAGGCCGATTTGAGAAAATATTGTGAACGTTTAAGATAAACCGCTTAGTTTTGCTTTTTATAATGTTGCCAGTACATATAATTATTTGCGCCCGATATCAAATAACGCTCTTTGGATGTGCGCACAGGATCCATACAATGAGTGATTTACAGTGTCCCAGCCTACAATTTCATTAAGGCTATTGTGAGGGGGCCGTACGCCCCAATAGCGCTTGGCGCTAGGGGACCGTACGCCCTACCTGCGCTAAGGCGTGGTGTTAAGAGACCGTACGCAGATATGCATGAATCTGGGCTTTGCAAAAATACTGGAGGAAAACGGCCAGTTTAACGAAGCTCCTGGCGTAAGGAGTTATTACTAGGAGAATGTTTAAAATATCTGAATACGATTGTGAGGTATCCAGTGGCCGTGGGTGACCAAAATTTGAAATTTGCTCACGTCTGCACCCACGTTGTTGTTATGTGTCAATAAAATAAATCAAAGAGAGAAAGAGAGAGAGAGAGAGAGAGAGAGAGAGAGAGAGGGGGGAGAGAGAGGGGGGGAGAGAGGGAGGGAAAGAGAGAGAGAGGGAGAGAGGGAGAGAGGGAGAGAGAGAGAGAGAGAGAGAGAGAGAGAGAGAGAGAGAGAGAGAGAGAGAGAGAGAGAGAGAGAGAGAGAGAGAGAGAGAGAGTAGGCGAAGGTAATGTGGGGGCGAACGATGGGGTCGGCAGGGTATAATTATGCTATTAGATTGAGAAGAGATCATTCATCATGTAACGCCTTGCGTGGAATATGAGTTAAGAGTACAAATTAAATTCATAGTATACCAACTTACACCTGTAGTGCGGTTAAAAATGCACCGCGCAACTTAATGTGAAATATCTCCTTACCTATCGAACATAGATTCTCCAACTTTTGCACAGTGACTTATATCAATTTGTCTTAACAGGCGAATATTTTTTCAAACTCCTGCACACTGTATTTTAGAAAATTCCTTAATAAGTACTAATAAAAAATCCCAGTCGATTGTTTCTACAAATTTTAAAAATTTCACAGCTCCGGCAATATCGCTTTTAAAAGCAAGTTCGTCATTTTTTTCCAATCACAATAGCATGCATGCTTTTTGAACGTATGTTTAGGAAACCTTTAGTGTAAAAAGAATGTGTTCATTATAAAACATTTTTGTATGAAATTTTGCCACTTAAAAATGTCATTTGCGAGCTATGACGTAGGCCATATGCGTATGCAAAATAATAATAATAATAATAATAACAATAATAATAATAATAATAATAATAATAATAATATATAACGTTTATATAGCGCATTAAAAAAAGGTAGCTCAATGAGCTTTACATGTGGAATACCCATTTTTCAAAGGGAGTGTATACAGACCCGGTAACCGGGAATAAAGTCACAAAGTATACAGACCCGGTAGGGGAACTCTTTTGTAATTTCGGAAAGTTTCAGCACCCTCTTGGCTCAGGGTAGAACTAGGTTCAAGGTTCTTCTAGACCTATGGCCTAGGTCTAGATCTAGACAGACAGATATAAATCATTGATCTAGTTTCGAGGCTAGCCTAGATCTAGATCTAAAACTAAATGAAGATTGCAGATGTCTTTTCGATGAACGATCGTTTTTCCCCTGTTTTGGAGTTGGAGGAATCACAATTTGAAGAAAAGAACAATGTCATAATTTCAATCGAGCAGTCACTCTCTCTCTCTCTCTCTCTCTCTCTCTCTCTCTCTCTCTCTCTCTCTCTCTCTTTCTCTCTCTCTCTCTCTCTCTCTCTCTCTCTCTCTCTCTCTCTGTCTCTGTGTATCGCTCGCATTCTTTTTTTCTTTGTTTGTCTGTCTTTTGTTCCCTCCTGCCAACTGGCGGGCATGTCATATACATTTTGCTAGATCTAGCACTTCCCCCTGCTCTCTCTCTCTCTCTCTCTCTCTCTCTCTCTCTCTCTCTCTCTCTCTCTCTCTCTCTCTCTCTAACTCACACACACACACACACACACACACACACACACACACACACACACACACACACACACACACACACACACACTACCGGGTCTGGGCGCTGAAACTTTCCGAAATCACAAAAGAGTTCCCCTACCGGGTCTGTATACTTCGTGACTTTGTTCCCGGTTACCGGATCTGTATACACTTCGTTTTTCAAAACCTTTCTTACTACTTCCGTTCTTCTCATGCAATATTAATGCACACACACACACACACACACACACACACACACACACACACACACACACACACACACCACACACACACACACACACACACACACACACACACACACACACACACACACACACACACACACATACACACACACACACACACACAGACTATTTTCATTCAGACATAGGAACCGAACAACTATAATGAAAAATAACGTTAAAAGTTTATGAAGGATAGGCCTGTAGGAACAGAAAATGTCTTTTGAAGCTATCAAATGTTTTTATTTGTCTTAGTTTCATGGGTAATCTGTTCCACATAAATGGACCAAGATATGAGAAAGTTCTCTCTCCATATTATTTGTATGATTTTACGGATGTCACAAGTAGGGTGTTATCGTTTGATGATCTTAGGTTTCTCCCTGGCTTATATATACTGATAAGTTCTTTTAGATAAAAGGGAGCAGTTTTATTTACACATTTGAAACACATGACGCAGATTTTAAATATTATTCTTTCTTTTACAGGGAGCCAATGCAGTTCTTTTGATAATGGAGTGACATGGTCTCGTTTTTTAGATCTTGTTATCAGTCTAGCGGCATTGTTTTGAATTACTTGTAAACGATTCAAATATTTGTTGTTCAGACCTGCTAGGAGTGAGTTACAATAGTCTAAAATGTGTGCGAGAAGCGGGAAGTGCTATGAACAATCACATTTTTTGCGTGATGGAGATTTATAAGCCTAGTATTTTATATAAATTTATGAAGAACATTTTTTTTTATCGAGCCTCAATTGTTGTGGAAAAATATGATTGAGTTAATTAAGTCATTAAAAAAAATTCAAACTGCTGTGCAAAGTATGGGTGACATTGATTCTCCTGTTAAAGAGATATTTGAGGAAAAGTTGCGCCACGAATTTTCGACCGCACTATAGTTACACGACACCTGCGCGCAAAAGTTGTCAAGTTATACTAATGTTGTTTTATTGTTAATGTGGACAGGCGTATAATATACTGAACGCCAAAAGAAACGCAAGTCATTAGTTTGGTCGATTTACACCCTAAATTGTGTTGAAAAATATTTTTCAGATAAATACTAGTGCACGCTCCTGAGGTGTTTAGGTCTCCTGAGTGCAGCCTGTGAGTGCTGAGTAAAAAGTACTCAACTTAAGCTCACGAAAGTCGGTCAATGAAAAGTTTTTGCTTTTAGCCCAGTGTGATTGAAAACAGAGATGAGCGAATTATTTTTTTCATGATTAGTGTTCATGGCATATCAGGGTATAAAAATACACACACCGCTACGCTTAGGCCAGTGAAGCAGTTGACCGCTAAGACGATGCCACGACTGAGCGCTGCAGATCGAGAGGGAGCCCTTGGGCGTTTACGAGCTGGGGACAGCCGCACTGACGTCGCTATCGCATTTCATGTGTCCCTTTCAACAGTTTGTAGGTTGTGGACACGTTTTCAAACAACTGGCAGCACCCAAGACTTGGCCAGAA
>NW_004797941.1:401918-408189 GCF_000002075.1 Aplysia californica | reverse complement strand
TGGCAGCACCCAAGACTTGGCCAGAAGCGAAAGACCACGGGTCCCATCCGCACGCCAAGATCGACTGATTACGCGCTGTCATCACCGAGACAGCTTCCTGCCTGCAGTCGAAACAGCAAGGGGGACAATGGGAAGCCACAGACGATCGATATCCGGCCAGATCATGCGGCGACGACTTCAGACCCGAGGACTCCGGTGCTGTCGTCCTGCGGTTGGCCCAGTCCTCACTATCCGCCACAGACAACAGAAGTTAGCCTGTGCCCAGCATCGGCTTCAGTGGACATGGAGGCAATGGAGAAGCATTCTTTTCTCTGACGAGAGTCGATTCTGCATCAGCAAAGCAAGAGTCAGAATCTGGAGGAGTAACGGCGAACGCAACGCAGACCTCAACATGATGGAAGCCGACGTCTGGGGTGGCTCGAGTGTCAAGATCTGGGCTGCCATTGGACTAAATCTCCAGGTCGACCCTGTCGTCTTCCGAAACCTCGGACGCAAGCGTGGCAATGGAATCAACGCCCAACGTTGCATCAACATGGTACTAAGGCCGGCGGTCCTCCCCTATGTCCAGCTACACCACCACTTGGTGTTCCAGCACAACAACGCTTGAACTGTGCCAAATGGACTATGCGTGTTGTGCATCCCTGTGTTTAAGATTACTGTGACGTTAATGAGTCGTTAAAAAATACCAGTCGAAGATGTTCGTCCATGCTCAATGAAAATCACATTTTCGAACGTAAACCATCTTTAAAAATCACACTACTGTAAACAATTTCAATAAAAATAACCTTTTCTACACCAGAAATCCATTTTCGTTTCTTATGTTGGTTACTTGCGTTTCTTTTGGTGTTCAGTATATTATATGTAATGCGCTTGCAAATAAACTTTAATTCGTCTGTGCTTGGTTCCCAACCCGACGTTCTGTCAAGTCTCTACAATTGTTTGCTTTGCTTTTCATCTACCTTTTCCAATCTGTCTTCTTTTTCCTTTCTTTTCATGTTATTGTTATTGTCATTGAATGTGAGTTAATCTTGCGTCTTGCGCGTTATCAAGACTGAGTGCGTGCTCAGGTGTGTTCTCTCATGCAAAAGTGAGTAAATTTCCGGCGTTTACGAGCGTCATGAAATGGGGCTTAGGGGCCTATTTATTTTAGGTCGCAAAGCTTAAAAATGTACTCACGTCTGCCCGCAGAATGCGCCTGAGCACACACACTATTATCCTACTAATTTTTGTCCAAAACATTCCCTTTGTGTAAATTTATTCAGCTCTCTCTTTCTCTCACGAACCCCCCCCCCTCCCCCATCTCTCTCTCTCTCTCTCTCTCTCTCTCTCTCTCTCTCTCTCTCTCTCTCTCTCTCTCTCTTTCTCTCCCTCCCTCTCTTTGATTTCTTTTATTGACACATAACAGCGTGGGTGCAGACGTGAGCAAATTTCAAATTTTGGTCACCCACGGCCACTGGATACCTCACAATCATATTCAGATATTTTAAACTAGTAATAACTCCTTATGTCAGGAGCTTCGTTAAACTGGCCGTTTTCCTTCAGTATTTTTGCAAAGTCCAGATGCATGCATATCTGCGTATGGTCTCGTAACACCACGCCTAAATGTGACAATCCATATGTGCGGGACGGCAGCGGCAGCGGCACGACAGCGGGACGATAAAAATCGCTCCAACAGAAATATCAATGTCTGAATCCAAAAGTGCGGGACGGCAGCGGGACGATAAAAATCGCACCCAGGAGCGATTCTGCCACTGCCGCAGCTCTGCCGCAGACAAAATTATGAATGTGGCGGAATAGGGTTGACTGTGAAGAATCTCTGTGTGATCTAGTTAATTCATTTGGCACGGAAAACTTGCTGAAACCATTGCACCTCTATGTCGTCGTTCATCCACCCATTTTCTTGATATGCCCAAATGGTGCCTTCTGGGCTGTCCTGAATGGCAAAGGAATGGATGGACCTGTTCGTTATGCTAGTGACAAAAGATCTAGATAATACTGGCGAAGTTACCCGTCGGCAGTGGCGAATTTACCCGACAATTGGTAACCTTAGTAAAATGTATTTATTTAATTAAATTGATTGAAATAACAATTAAATACCTCTACATAGAGATAATAAAGCAGTTAAATTAATGGAATCAATGCAAGAACATAGAGAATATGGATGATAATTAAGTCAATAAGAATGACAAGAATAATAAGAATAATAAGATGATAAGTCAATAAGAATTAAATGCAGAGATGTGTAGGCTCTATGAAGAAGATTCATAGAAAGAGGCGCACATTTCGTCCCGCTGCCGTTCCGCTGCCGGACATATGGATTTAATGTGACTTGCGGTACCGCACATATCGTCCCGCTGCCGCTGCCGTCCCGCACATATGGATTGTCACCTTTAGCGCAGGTAGGACGTACGGTCCCCTATCGCCAAGCGCTATTGGGGCGTACGGTCCCCTAACATCAGCCTTTCAGGTTAATTGCTCATTTTGAGGCAATGAGGAATTAATATGTTAAATAAATAACACAGTCTTAATCCCCCTCATACTCTATAAAAACATAGGCTTTGCATCAATAGGAGAGTGTAAATAGGGTCGAGATCCTGAAATGTCTCTCTCGCCAGCTGATTGAGGAGGAAGATAGGAAGGCAGAGGCCAGTACAGCCGTTCGAAGAGGATGATGCTTTTAGGAATACAAAAAGGAAGCGGAAAATCTGACATCCTTGCAGGAAAGAACAGAAGAATGTTCAACTAGATATGCACAATCAGTGGAAAGACCCTCGGCGACATTTTGGAGAGAACAATGGAGCATCAATGGACATATCCGGAGTGCAGGGATGTTGCTTCTTGCTGAAACAATGAACAATGAAGGAGATGTGGACAGCGTAACATAAAAGCAGTCCATTTTGTAAGTTTGACATTGTCCTTTTTCTTTACAAACTCAACTAGAATCTACTAACTTTATCTCCTTCCACCCCTCCCCCACCCCACTCGAGAAAAACAAGCAATACCTCATTTTATTATTATATATCTCTCTGTTCATTTAATAACTGCATAAATATGTTTTCGGCAATCAATCGGTCAGCAGTGCGATGTATGCGCGTATGTTATATGATTAAACAACAACAGCCTACAAAACGAAAACTTGAAATAAGAACTGAACTGAGCTTCAACCTCTAAGAAGACCTAGGCGTTGCGAGGGACGCGCAGCGTGACAGTGATGTTTCTAATCCTCTCAAAAATGGCGACAAAACGAGCTGAGTGGGCCCGCACAGCCATAGTGATTTTACGTCGGTGACGTCACACCTGCGACCTCTAGTTCTATTATATTAACCTCTTTGAGAACTTCATATTAGGAGTAATTTCCCTTTATTGGAAACCAAGCATGGCGGATACAATGGGAAACGAAAATTCGTCAGTGACTGAAAATGATGCAAATGATGATCTTCCAGTTGATCCATCAGCTGTTACTGAAGAAGACAAAAAGAAAGCAGAAGAGTTGAAGGAGGAGGCAAATGCCTTTTTTAAAAGTAACTCAACGCTGAGAATTTGTGTCGGTTGTTGGTCGATAAACCAAGCCTGTGCCCTGTGACAGTGCCGTGCTGTGACTGGCTAATTTGCACTCATCAGGCATCAGGTGTCGGGCTAACTTAGGCTAAGGCGTCGTTCCCACAACAATGCGAGATCTAGTCTAGACATCTAGATCTAGATCTAGATCTAATTTCATTTATTAGTTAACAGTGTCAAAGATTGAACATTCCAAGATGACTCACTCCTCTCTTTGAGCCCATAAAAATGGCCACCTCTATTCTCACCCGGAGTGAGAACAGTGCAGGCGAGTCTTGTGGCTATTCTCACCCGGTGCGCGTTCACCAAATTTTGCGTTCACCCTAAACCACAGAATTCGGCGCTTTTTCGGTAGTTCCCACCCTGCATTTGTCATTCGCCGGTTTTGGCCCCAAGAGTAGGGGGGTTTCAGGGGGGCTTGCCCCCCTGAATTTTACCACAATTTAATGTTTTGCAATTGTTAGGTTTGACATCTTAGCTTGCCGCGAATCAAACGTATATATAGATCTAGATGTAGGTCAGGCTCTATCAAATAAGGGGGGTGGGAACTACCGAAAAAGCGCCCAGAATTCTACACTATGATAACAGAAAAATTGTAGAATTCTGTGCCGTGAACAAACGTTCCATTCATTACAACTGTAGCCTACTAAAACTAAAGGAAGAGGCTAGCCGTACTTAAGTACGGCTAGACTCGCAGTCTAGCCGTACTTATTCTTAATATGATGGCTAGACTGACCATTTACAAAAAATTGGCCTACTGAATTGTAAATATACATTTTTATTGTGCAGGACCTAAAGTATTTGTATTTGAGACGAAACCAGGTGCCTTAATGACAGTGTATTTTATTTTAAACCTCCTGTTTTCTAATGTTAATAGGGCCTAAGATAAGTACGGCTAGACTGGCAGTCTAGCCGTACTTAAGTACGGGTAGACAGCCAGGCTAGCCGTACTTAAGGACGGCTAGACTGTCAGGCTAGCCGTACTTAATATTGATGGCTGAATTGTAAATGAAATTTTTGGTTTGCAATGCCAAAAGTATTTGTATTTCAGACAAAACCAAAAGGTGCCTTACTGACTTGCATGTATTTGAACCTGAATAATCACTAGATCTAGATCTAATGAGACCTGTGTATTTAACAGGCTTGAGTCGATTGGGCCAAACCTAGATCTAAGTACGGCTAGACTGGCAGTCTAGCCGTACTTAAGTACGGCTAGACTCTCAGTCTAGCCGTACCACTTCGAAAACTAAAAGCGTACAATTTTGGACGCTTTTTCGGTAGTTCCCACCCCGCAATTGTTATTCACGGGTTTTGGCCCCAAGAGTAGGGGGGTTTCAGGGGGGCTTGCCCCCCTGACCTAACAAAAATAGGGGGGAAAGTTTTACCACAATTTAATGTTTTGCTGTTGTTAGGTTTGATATCTTAGCTCACCGCGAATCAAACGTATAGATCTAGAAGTAGGTCAGGCTCAAATAAGGGGGGTGGGAACTACCGAAAAAGCACCCAATTTTGTCTGTGGGCAGTGGAGAGAGAGAGAGAAAGAGAGAGAGGAGTAGCGCGAGAATTTCCGGGCAAAACAAAATGGCGACCCGCGTAGTTCGGCTCGATTCGAAAAGTTAAATAGCCGTAGCATCTTTGTAGACAACCAAATTAATTTACTTTTGTGTTTTAACATCATTTTTTAACTTTGTTTTGGTCAATTTGATCGTCCACACCGATAGACAGTATTCAGAAAGAGACAGAGAGAGAGAGAAGAGGGGAGGAGTTGATCTTGCGAGAACTTCCGGGCGGGTGAGAATAGCCACTTTCCATAAAAATTGGGAAGTGCATTGCAACGCCGCGTTGTAATTAACAACGCCAGTGCTAAATAAAACGCCACGTTTCGATTAGATCTAGCGCCAGTGCTAAATAAAACGCCGTGTCGCTGTGTGTAAAATATCAAGCTTAATCTGCACACCGTTGTCGGAAGTTCTGATGGCCGAAGTGACAGCGTGTCTGCGCTTGAAGTTCAACTTGAAGTCAAACCATTATTTTTTTCGAAGTGGCTAGCTGTACTAGACTGCCAGTCTAGCCGTACTTTGATCTAGGTTGGCCCTATCGACTCAAGCCTGTTAAGTACACAGGTCTAATTAGATCTAGAATAGATCTAGTAATCATTCAGGTTCAAATACATGCAAGTCAGTAAGGCACCTTTTGGTTTTGTCTGAAATACAAATACTTTAGGCATTGCAAACAAAAAATTTCATTTACAATTCAGCCATCAATATTAAGTACGGTATGTGGCGTCGGTGGCCTAGTGGTTAGACTAGCAACCGTAAGGTCGTGGGTTCGAATCCCGTCAAGGGCCCGACGTTGTGTCCTTGGGAAAGGCACTTTACACGAATTTTCTTCACTTCACCCAGGTGGGAATGGGTACCTGGCATAGACAGCGAAAGATCTTGTCAGTTTGTTAGTGTTTGAGCGCTTAATCGGCTGCTTGCACTGTATGCTTCCCGGGAAGCTGAGAATGTTTCGGAGAGTTCTATGGTCTGCTGGGGTAATAATATAGAGTGTAAAGCGCATAGAGCCTGCTGCTGAGCAGGGATGCGCTATACAAATGCATCTATTATTATTATTATTACTACGGCTAGCCGTACTTATCTTAGGCCCTATTAACATTAGAAAACAGGAGGTTTAAAATACACGCACTGTCATTAAGGCACCTGGTTTCGTC
>NW_004797941.1:385821-398198 GCF_000002075.1 Aplysia californica | reverse complement strand
GTACGGCTAGCCTCTTCCTATTTTTTTAGCGTGGGTTCGATCCCGGTCCTGGACTTTTTTTTTTTCTTTTTTTGTTGTTGTTGTTGTTGTTGTCTTCTTCTCGACTGACCAACAAATTGTTCCCATGATTATATCTTGTTGCTTTGTATTTTTTTTTTTAACATGCGATTAAACGTAGAAATTCAAGGAGTCTTCAAGGAGATTTTTCCTTGAATGCAAATTCAAGCAGCTTTCAAGGACTCCTTGAATTCAAGGAGGCCGCGGGAACCATGTAAAAAAAAAAACAAGCTTCAAAGCAGCTCTACAAATTATAATTTATGGGACTGTTGGTCAGTCGGGGGAGGAAAAGAGAAAAAAAAATAGTCCGGGACCGGAATCGAACCGCTCCTAAAATCATTGCATGACTTCAAACGCAGACGCGCTGTCTATTCGGCCATCAGAACTTGCGAGAGCATGGTGTAGATTAAGCGTTATATATATATACCAGACCTGCCACTCATCCCGGATATCCCGATTTTTTGCCCCAAATCTCAAGCATCCCGGTTTTCCCGATTTCGATCGCTAGTATCCTGATTTTTTGTCGTTGCGTCTGTTGCGTCCGATTCTTAGAAAAAAAAAAAAAAGTTCTGCAATCTCTTTTGCTTGGAAGCACCGATTGGACTTTTCATTGGCAGGAACTTGGAACGCTATTTTCTAAAGCATCTATGCCGAATCTAGTAGTTGACTCACGCACGTTATTTCAACTAATATTGATGTAGTATCGATTTTGAATTCCGACATGGATACGCTCAAGATGTACTTTAGCTTTTATAACCCAGAATTCTCCGATGGTGTCCTGATTACTGTAACAATTATGACATGGGCCTAAGAATAATCTATTTGTTGTTCTGCCGTTGGTTTAAAAGCAAGCTTCGTCTGAGTTCTGGTTAGTCGGGCCCATCATCAAGACCCGTCAGTGGAACTTTCAAATGCTCATTCGCATCACGTGACATGACTTCGTACATGTGAGTACCGCGTGTGTCGGGGACCGTCGGCTGTCGGGGTCAGCAAAGTTCATTCACACCGGTCGCATTGGTCGGGATGTTTTTCGGGACTTAACCAGGACGACTGGGGGGAGCGGGTGGGGGTATTGTTTTGACACTTGGGCTTAAAGTGCGTGCCGTGATACAAGTAGAATCTACTAATTGCGGATGATAAAGGAATAAGAAAAAATAAATAAATGAACAACCTTGGCGCGATCTTTTTTTCGGGGGGGGGGTGCCTTGAGTGTATTTGCGATGGAAGTCAAACGTTGTTACTGTATGAAAACACGGGCTTTTTGCGTGGATGATTAGAGTTATGTGTCAGCTATTTTCAAGACGAGAGTTTCAGCTTTACTGCAACCTGCGCTCCCCCACTCTATCCCACTCCGACTCGAGTTATGCTGTCTTTTCCCTCTATTTAGTGGCCCAAACGTGAACTTATTCCTGCAAAAGTTTTCTCTTGCTTACTTTCCTCATAAAAGGGAACCAGGATCCCCCTTCCCCAGTACCCCTTATGACTGATTTGCCGTTGATCCCGATTTTTTTCACCAGATCCTGATTTTTTTACTCTAGCATCCTGATTTTTAGATTTCATAGAGTGGCAGGTCTGTATATACATAGACACTTCCATCTTTGGTGCCATGCGGCTGGCTATACTTAGATGTAGTCACGTGATCGGAGGGGAATCCTGTTCTGACGTCAAACAAGATGGGCGCCGTTCCTAAAAATAGTTTGCGTCTTTCTACGTTTAATCGCATGTTTTTTTTAATGTAGTGATGCACATTCTGGTTTTGTCCATAAGAGGAGCTCTGTACAAAGTAGGCCTTAGTATAGCCTATACTTTTCCTTTTACCAATTTAGGCCTGGTTAAAGTTCAGTAGTGGCTTTCCTTGGTCTGTGAGTCTAATTTTTTTTTTTTAAATTTTAGGCTCAGGAGAAGGGGGAAAAAACCCCCTTTCGGGACCGGGATTCGATGCCACGCTTGGAAGCACTGAACATTAGACTTAGAGAACGTAGACAGTAGACAGCTTGTATACGTTCTCTAGGCCTAACTTAAAGTTCGAGTTGCACCGTCTTGTTATTGTTATCCAAGAGAGGTGAACAAGACGTCTACTTTTGTGCAAACAATGTCAGAAACAATTGTTAGATCTAATGTAGATCTAGATTTTTCTAGATCTAGATCTTCCCAATATTGATCGGAATAAGACAATGTCATAAAAAAAGGATCTTCCCAATATTGATCGGAATAAGACAATGTCATAAAAAAAGGAGTCAAATCCTGGGTTTATAAAAAAACTGATGGCTACTACATCTAGATCTAGATCTAGTACTGGCGTTTAAAATAGCACGGGAGCTATTCAGAACGCGGCGTTGCATATAGCACGGGAGCTATTCAAAACGCGGCGTTGCAAATAGCGCTTGCCTAAAAATTGTCATTAACCCTCGTCCTGCGGGGGCTGGGTTTATCATGGTGGCCCGATAAAGCCTATTTCAGCACCTCGCCTTCGTTCTGGTCCCGCGTCAGTCTGGCCCCTGGCTCAGCGCATGCACGCCGAGCATCATCTCCTGTTCAATTTGGGTCCCGCGTCGGATCAAGTGGGCGCTCTTTGGAAATTGCCTTCCCGTTCCAATTGATAATTTGCCATGTAAACGTGAAGATTGTGTGTTTAAAAAAAAAAAATTGTTTTTGCCAGGGGGGCAAGCCCCCCCTAAAACCCCCCCAGTAACAGGGGGCAAGCCCCCCTCTATCAGCCCCCTGAAACCTCCCACTGTTATGGCTAGTGCGCATTAATACACACACGTAAACAGGGTGGGTCCACCAAAGTTCAATCCGGCCAAAATACATTTTCATTACAAAAAAGGCAGAAAAATATTACTGGCTAATGTGGTAGGGTTCACTTAACCTATGTGGCCATTTTTGTCCTTTGCAATCGCTTCTGTTTCTTATGTGTAAACAAACGGGGCGGAAAATTGCATTTTTGAAATACAAAAATTGCAAAAAATTGCAAGGTAAACCCCCTAAAAATTGCAAAAAATTGCAACCTTCCTATTCAAGGCGCATTAGTACGGGCTTAACATTTTTAGTTTAAAAAACATGACAATTTTGAGTACCGGTATCATAAAAGCAGCACAGCCTTTTAAAAAATCATGACAAACAATACAAATTCATCAAATGTTATTAACAACATTTACTAGTAACAACACACGAGTACGTTAACAATAAAGTTATCGACCAATTAATATAATATGATAACGCGTGACAAAAAATAACGGAATCCTCGGTTTTCGTAATAACTTTTAAATGAAGGCATAAAATTTGACCAAATTTAGTACATGGCGGGTACTTGGTTCATGAAAAAATCTAGAAGGTTTAGTTTATAAAAAACAAAAAAATTGACGAGAGATTTTCGAAACAACCTCTAAATACAAAATAAGCTTATTCTCCAATCAAACCAGATCCTGTTCTATTTTTCTCTTGAAACCTTCGGTACACTGGTAATCTGTATTTAGATCTATTTCAGATATTTTCTCTTTTAACTCACTTCAGACGGGTCACACAACAGTTGCGTGACCCCCGCCGCGACGCTCGCGACGGGTCTCACAAGCCCTGCGTGACCAACTTTGGAATTTTTTTTTCGCTCTACAAATCACGCACGGATCGTGAGACCCGCCTCGTACCCTTGTTTGGCCAAGCCTGAGCTACTTAGACTTCGTTTCGTATCTCTGGGGCCGGTAGTTTTTAAGTTATTGAAGGTGAAGGACAGTGACCCCAACTGGGGTTGAACAGACCGGAACTCACGCTTTGTTTTTTTCTATACAGCTCATAGTAATCTGACAGTCGCGTCGTAGAAACGGTCGAAGAAGTCGCATGAACAAGAATCACATAATTTCGCCGTTTTCTATACTTTTGTGCGTTTTACTAGTTTAAGTGTCTCAGAATATGATGAGTTTAATAGTTAGGATCCTGGATATGTACCCGAACACGGCCCGAGTCGTAGTTCTAGGGCTAGATCTAGCACTAGTACCGGTGTTGTTTTTCGCGCAACGAAATCACAACGTCGTGCCGTACATCTGTCTCATGTAATTCAGTGTATGGGTCTGAATCAATGCACAGACCAGCTTTTATATTTTCACCAAACACTCGCACATGTATACAAATCAAACCAGAACACTTTGAACTTTTATTTTTGTTGTTGCAGTGAATTTCATTCTACTTGTCACGTCTCTGGAAATTTTTCGGAAAATCAAATTCATGCCAATTTTAAAAAAATCATACAAATTAAAGTATTAGACTTAGACAACTTTAGTTTTTAGTATTAAATTAAGCTTGAATGTTACTTTACTGTGTCAAAAAATGATTACAATAGGGTAATTCTGAGAGTTGTGGTGATTTATTGAAATACCCCCAAAAACGCCAGTCTTCAACGCTTGTGACTGGTGAAAGGGCCCAGTTGCAAGTGAGTTAAAACCGGCATGGTATTGTTTTAACACTAAGTCAAATCGTAAAATACAGCGATTTTTTTTTTCATTTATAAACAATAGTAATACATGTACTAATGTAGATTTAGATCATTTCTATAGCACCCACTCCCGTGTGAACGCAGCTTTAAGGCGTTTTACATGACGGGGTGTTTACGTACACGGTACACGGTACACGGACACGGACACCTAGCCTCAGTGTCTACGTAAACGGTAACCGGGAACTGGGCACGTAGTCTCAGTGTCACGTACACGGTAACTGGGCTGTTAAGAATTCCAAGTTCAGTTTTTGTCATCCGGTGTTGCCTTCAACTCCAGCCCTCCCCCGACTGTACATTTTTTTTAGAAAATCAATAATTCTCCCATTCCAGAGCCCTATACTTCGTAGCGCACAGACTTACTTTGAATAAACTTTGGTGTCCCCAACCGGTACTCACAATGTGATGCGAAAGCACAGGTTCACTGACCGGTAACGATGGCGAGCCTGACAAGACGCGTGTATAACTTTCTTTTTTTTATTTCAACAAGTGACAGCACAGGACAAATATTGGTTAATTTTCATTCCGGTGGGTTACCGTGTACGGAGATACTGAGACTAGGTGCCCGGTTACCGTGTATATAGACACATGCATCATGTACGAACAATATTCACGCGCGCTCACACAGTACACCTCACACACGCACACACCTATACTTTCTTATCACACGCGCACGTTTACACATTAGATAAAGGCCTAGCCCAGAGAAGGCCACCTTCTCGGCCTAGCCTATGTCTCAGTTTGTGTTGTACACAAGGAGTTTAGAACTAATCTTTTATTCTCCTTGGTTGTACCTGATGCATTCCGGCCTGAATTTCCGGTTATAGCTTTTAGAGTACGCTCAGTAGGCTTGAGCTGGGCCGATACTATGATTTACGTAGGCCTATCGGCTCTGTACTCGCACCATTTCGTATTAAAAATTCTGTTAAAATTAAAGCGTTGATGTATTTTTGCCTAAAATTGCAAGAAAATGCGAAAATTGCAAAAAATTGCTGGTTTATTACGGAACTCTAAGAAAAACACGGCCGCAAGACCGCGATTGCCTGGAGGGCCAGAAAACAGCCCCGCTCAAGTGTGTGTGCATCACTCTGCTTGAGTTTGTGTGTGGCCTTCTTCTAGAACTGTCTGCGTTGGTCCATAACCAAGGCATATATGTCTCATTCAAAACATGCCAAGTTGGTAGCTCTAATGTTCCTCCAATGAAATTATAGAACAAAATTGACCCACTTCTTAGACATGAGGAGCTCGAAAGGATAGTCAGGAAACAAGACTTCCATTTTTCTATACAAAATCTTTCAAATGAGTTTGATTTTGTATGAAATGATACTACCTGCTTGTTTGATGATTTTGAATACCATTGTCTTGTGCAGGTAAAAAGAACAATTTGAGTTCAAAACATTTGGAAATTGACCTATTATATTATATTATCCCCTTTCGAACCTCATGTCATTTCATAACAACAAGAGCGTCTAAAAAGGTTATTCGAATGGGCGTAAACTACTCGTAATGTCTTATCACCTTATGAGAGGGGGTTATTCATGTGTTCGTAACACTTTATAGATAGAAAGCTATAAAAGATAGAGCGTTATTTTCATCATCGATTAACACACTCCCACGGTATTCATGGCGAAAACACAGGTTTCCAGGCCCACTCGCTGTACTCCAACAGTACACACTGAGTGACCCCGACGGCCTCGGTTGCTGATAAGATTCGCATCTCAGCACAGACGCAGGAAAAGAGTTAAAATCACGGTGGTGCCCTCTAGATGTAGAAATCTAGTCTAAAATGCGTAGAATCTAAATCTAGATCAAGGCTACTTTGTGAACAGAGTTACCCGGCAATTGTTTACTTTCTCGCATTTAATCCCGGCCACGTCTAGATCGAGCCTAGACAAAACTCTATGCATCCCTGACTCGATATTATTCAATACTTTGCGCTGGAGTTAAGAATACGTAAACCTCGGCAATTTCATCATTTGTAGGTAGAGATCTAGAAGAATCTAGATGTAGATCTAGAACTAGAACTAGTAACATACTGGCTTTAGGCTTTCCTTACTGATTTTGATGGCCATTGAGTATATTAATAAAGTTCAGAGTTGTCGCCTGTTACGGAAGTCCTCCCCAGGAATTAAATGCGAGAAAGTAGCCTAAACAATTACCAGTTACCCTAGCCTTAGTTAGATGTAGATTCTACTTGTCGCAGCCATTTTTGGCAGTTTTTGGTCCGCCACGATTTTTGTATTTAATTCTTTAAAAAACCAAAAAACGCTGGAGAATAAAAAATCGGAAAAAAAAACTGGGAATAAAAATTGAGAAAAAAACAAACTGAACCTCTTTACTTTTAGGAAAAAAGAGTGACAAACATACAAAAGAAGTAGAGGAAAAATGATGACAGTAAAGATGAGGAAAGAAAAAGCAGCAGTTCCCCCTATGTTGTGCCGGCACAGTATGAGCATGACGTTGATAAATCAGCCTAAATTGACAATTTTACTGTGCATAAGAACATGTTAATATCCCCCCTTTGGGAATGGCCTAAAGACAACTTCAGTCAGTAGCACTGCCCTGGTGGGGGGATATATATGTGTATTCATATAGGCCTGTGTATATATATATATAATGTGTGTATTACAGTCTTCATCAGTATGATGGTTTACACCTGAGAATACTCCACATATGAGCCCAGTCTGCCTAAGAATCCATTTTTATCATGTTATTTTAAGTTGTTTTTTTAAAAATTGCATAAGAGCTTGTTCTAAATTAAAAATCTGCCTACGACTCCGATTTGAGCTTAAGGCAATATATATACTTTTTTGAGCTGATTTACCATGATTTGTACTGGTTGCAGTGAGAGGAGAGGAGTTGGCATTGATTAGCAGACAATGAAATCTTCACACTCAATGCATCAATTGGTACAAGACAATCACTTGCTTTTCTCAGGTGGTCAAAGTTAAAAGGTCTGATTGTCTTTTAGGCCTGTTCACATTCATTGTTTCCCTTCAGTCATGCAGCAGTGTGACTGGTGATGTTTTACTCTTTTAATATAGTACGCAGTCTAATCATAGGGCTAGTGTTGCATCATAAAAATTCAAGCTGAAGCGTCTGGTTCGTACTTTATTCAAAACAATGCTCATTACTGACATATGACATGCATGCACACACATGTAGGCCTACAGACATGTTTGAAAAAAAAGCAACCTCTTTATCTTCCTTCGGGCTTATGTTTTTATATACATAGTATATTGCTTGTGGATTATTTTTTTAATCATAGAAAAAGCAAGGGAAGCCGACAGGTTGGAACTGAGGTGCATCCCTAGAATTTCACCTCAGAAGAACCCGGTCTGCCTAAGAATAATTTTTTTCCATCTCCCGATGATCGAGGTCTTGAGCAGAGACTTCAATATTACGTCTTTGCACATTTTGTCACACCATCAGCAGTGCATCTACTTTGATGGTTTCATTCTCTCCCCAGATGAGGACTACACACGGGCTATTGAAAAATACTCTGCGGCTATCAAGCTCAACCCTTTTGTTTCGCCGTACTATGGAAACAGAAGCTTTGCTTATCTCCGCACAGAATGTTTTGGTTATGCACTCTCTGATGCATCAAAGGCACTTTCCCTTGATAAAAACTACCTCAAGGTAAGGTAACTAAATTTCAATAAAAATGAAGAAAAATTTGTTTTTCTGAAAGCATAGCGCAAACATTTTGTGATCATTTTGCAGGATGACTGTTAGGTTTCGGGGATCCCATGAATTTGAATAAAATCCGAGAGTCTCAGGATTGCCTTGAATAAACCTGGGAAAGAAATTTGTTCATTTAAGTTTGAAAACTCAAGCTGATAAGTTCAATAAGTTCACTTTTTGCCAGGCTTGTTTGAAGAATTCGCCTGTGTTTCTAAAGCGGCACTGACGAAAATGGGATGTCATTTGGAGTCGACACAGTTTCAGTTGGAGTAATCAAGATCTCTCTTCACTTTTGTTACCACCCAAATTAAATTCTCCCAACTGATCATATTTGTTATTCTATTGTCAGAAACACTGTGCTCCAACTATGTTTTCAGATCTTGTGACTTGACATGTAAGTAGGCCTACAGGTGTGTTAGGGACCATTGGTTATTTGGGGGTGGCCCAAGGAGGTTATAAATAGAATGGAGACTGCACTATGGGCAATTCCATGGTAACTCAAGAAACTGACGCGACTTTCTCTAACTACATTTGTGTGTGTGCCTCTAAAGAAAGATACCAAAAGTCGCCACAGACCATTTTGAGCTACAGGCTGATAATGACAAAAAATCACTTTTTTGGTACCAAAATGTGTTTCCATTAAAAAAATGATAGTTCCACCATTTTTTAACAATGTCAATGTGTTAAAAGTGTTTTCATTGAGTTGACTTCTAACTATTTTATTTTGAATAATTTTGAGGTTGGGTATGTTTTAAAAAGATAATGAAAACTGCTTTTAAAAGGTGTTAAAATCTTTTCTTGAAGCATGTTTTGTCTTCCTTGCTGTTTTATCATTGACTTCTAATCATGACATTGATGTCATTTGAATGCCAAATTGGAAATGAATTTTCCATGAATAATTATATTAGAAACAATTGAAGCATCGTTTTTTTTCTCAAGTTTTTATGTGTTCTAAACTTAAAAGTTAATTTTCTCAAAATTAAATTTTTATACAGTGGAACTTAGATTTAACGAGCTCGGATTCAGGAGAACTCGGATTCAACGAGATGAGATAGATTCCCCGTTTTTTTTCTTCTTTAAAATCAATAAAAGTAACCCGGATTCAATGAGCACTTAAATCAGCTTGCATTCAACGAGGTCGCTTCCAGGGTGAACAGCCCCCGCAGACGTGGCTTCGCTCATTTTTCTCCCAGAACGAACTTTATCTATTCCCGGAAACCATCCACTTCACTTAGCCGATTGCATGCGACCAATTAGAGGCCTTTTTAAATACCAACACATGTGTTGTTGGCACGCGCACGTGTCTACTGTGGCGTGTATCGGGGTCGGATGGGCGGCCTGCACACGTGTGGCTGTGTGTGCGTGTCGGGGAGGGGAGGTGGCACTAGCGGTCCGGACGTTGAACGTGGCGTATACAAACGCGTCACAGTCTCTTTTTTCCCCTCGGCAACTGATCATTATTACAATAATAAGCTAGTCTTGACGTAGATCTACGTAATCAAAAGTTGCCATAGGCTAGGCTCTACACACCAACACAACTTTTTAGTAAACAATCGAGATGACACAGGCATGTGTATTTGAACAAATCAGTCTTTTTTTTTACACAGCTCAAAATATGCAGGTATTTCAAGCACTACTTGTGACTTCTCTTGTACATTACTTGCTCAGTGCCTGTAATTATCTACACAAAACCTCGTGTTTGCTATAACGAACACTCGGATTCAACAAGATTTTAAGTCAGGCCCAACGACCTCGTTGAATCCGAGTTCCACTGTACCCTACGTCACAAGATTTGCAATATCTCAAAAACCACTTGAGATGTCTAAAAAATAAAAAACCCACTGTATTCAGCTTTGAATGTCCTATTAGATAGAACCATTAACTCAAAATGGTTAAAATCCGACTTTTGGTACCTTTCTTTAGGCACACACACATTTTCTTACAATGATATAACTGTAATTCAATAATAATGAATTCATTTCAACTTTAAATGATTAGAACATTTGAAAGGCATATTTAACCCTTCCAGCCCCAGCCATTTTGTGCACTCCCTTACCCCTGTCCCAGCCAGTACAGCAGTATTTCACTTTAAGAAAAAGAGGCATGCATTCTAAAAAGTGATAGAGTGTCTTTGTAAAAAGGTTTAGATAATATAGTGGAGTCCACTTATAATGAATCCTGAAATAACGAGAAGTCTGTTATAAAGACACTATTCTAAAACCCCGTTTTTTCCCTTCTTTATCTTTGTAAATAAAATACTGCTATACGCAATCAGACAAACACGAGAGTCGGTTATAGCGGAATATTGCTGCTGCTGTGCAGTGCATAGGCCAATTATACTTATTATTATAATATTATGTAAAACCCGGCCAGTTGAGAAACAAGGTGATCTAGCGAAACAAAGAATGGGAGAGCTCATGTGTGCCAACAATGAAGGCCGGATCGAATGAGTGGGGAGGGTGTGGCATGCGTAGACAAGCAGTATGCATTGCGTGATAGGCCAGCCTAGTCTAGATTATCTAGGCTTACCGTGCATCTCACTTCTCCGATGTGGGGATGGAGAGGTCACAATGCTGTGATGGATGGAGCGAATGTGTGACGTGGGAAAACATTTAAAACATTTAAAGCAGAATACAAAAAACTTATAGAAAAATACCCCGGTGCGGAGCTAATCTTCACAGGTGGCTCTAAATCGGACTCAGCTGTGGGCGCCGCAGCCCTATCCTCAAACAGTACACACCAGAGGAGACTCTATCCTGAAGCCTCCATTTTCTCCGCAGAGGCCACTGCCATTGACATGGCAATGAACTCCGTAGAAAATTCTGTACACGTTTGGACCATTTTCATCACATATTTCAAATGTTGATACATTGTCTTCCTTCTTTCGGAGTACCCCCTCTCGACAAATTTACAGATAATCACAAATCGAAACTTAATTGTAATTCTCTCTTTTAACAAACCACAAGACCATTAATAACATATATACAGACGTGGATTTTATAACATTTTGAATGTTGTGTTGAGAAATTCTGATCCATTTTCACGGCAGGGCAACCTCCAATTGTAGCAGGTTTGCAAAACGTCCTCTTGCACGCACTGTGAACTTCAGTTCATGGCATAATACGTGCGCTGTTGGAGACATGTCGGATAGGTACACTGGCCAGTCCATGACATTCATGTTATGATCTTCCAAGGGTAGGAGTGTCGTATTGGATGACCGTGTTGCGCACAGTGAAAACGGTGCTGTTGTCGTGGGTTTGCTAATAGCAGTTCTAAATAAGGCGTTCTTGATATAATTTGTGGACTAACTACTTGGCGCCTGACTTTGATCAAAGAAACATTTTCACGCACTCCTTGCATGCCTTGAGCTGTGACTTTTGCAAGAAGGAAACCATTCCGCAGATGTGACTGCAAAATCTGTCTGTCTTGAGCAGGGCTGGTCACTCCAGGCTGTCTTATTATTTGTCTATCCTGGACATTGCAAGTGTGCTAAAATCTTTGGATAAGTTGAGAAACAATACACGCGCTGCATTTTAACAGTCTTGCTGTTTCTCAGGGAGATTTTCACCTTGAACTCGGCGGCGGCAAAACTTCTGGTCAGCGTCGCTAAGTTAAAGCGTCTTGTGAGGAAAGAAAAATCAAAACTAAACGCAAAAATGTCAAGACTTTTGCTTGGAAAGAGCCACTTTATCTTCAAAGAGAATTAAATGATTTTCATGAGTAATATTGTATCTCATTGACACATTTTACCAAAGCACAGGTCTCTGTGCTGTGATGAAAAGTACTCTGGAAATAACGAAAGTTGTGCATGGGTGTGTGAATTTACAACTTCTCACCTCTGTCTCTAAAAATCGTGACGATCAGAGCATATTAAAATTTAGCTTTCATATAGCCTTTTAAAAACATAACATTTTTTATGGCGTTCAGTATATATAAAATATTTTGTGTATATATTATATATTGGCCTATGTTGTTTTTTTTTTGGCGCTGCTCCTGCGGCGACAAGGTCGTGTTTACATAATGCTTAGACTTAGTGACCATAGCCACCCACTAACATCGGAATTTCAAATATCGACCCGCAGAAAACGATACATTTCCAAAAAAGCAAGAACAGACAGATATAGAAATTCATTCGTACCAACTGCAGTGAGGT
>NW_004797941.1:378150-381979 GCF_000002075.1 Aplysia californica | reverse complement strand
TATAAAAGAAATTGGACTATTTAATAGAATATGAGGATATATAGTTATCGTTATCGGTGTTGTATATACAAATGCAAATAAGCCTTTTCCATATTTACAAAAAGATTTTTATAAATGTTTGTTCGTGTTTTTAGCATAATGAAAATAGAGAAAAATCTAGTATGATCGTGTGCGGTTGCGAGCTCCGAAAGACTCTTACTAAAAACACGTCTGATTTTGTAGCAGTGAAACCTGTTGGCGCTTAAATAACCAAAATTGTGTCGATAGTGCCGTAAAACATCTACCCAATCAATCAATCAGGTGCCATGGATAGACACTGACTAGGTTGGTTGCGGGAGGAAAGTGAGTAAAGTCATGTCAGCGAGGACTGTTCACCCTGGAAGCGACTTCGTTGAATCCAAGCTTGCTCATTTATGTGTTCGTTGAATCAGAGTTATTTTTATTGATTTTAATGAATAGAAAAAACAGGGAATCCACCTTCAGTTGAATCCGAGTTTTCTTTATCCAAGTTCATTGAATCCGAGTTTTCTTTATCCAAGTTCATTGAATCCGAGTTTCACTGTACAAATTGTACTACAATTGCTGTCTTCATATTTTCCAATGTAAATTTTGGCATATTTTCAATTTCAGGCATATTACAGAAGAGCGTCTGCCAATATGGCCCTTGGAAAATTCAAGCTCGCATTGAGAGACTTTGAAGCTGTGAGTGTTGTTTTTCTTCTGCCTAGAAACATGACAGTATAACAATTGGATTTGCCTTGATTTTGTGGCGTTTTTTTACCAAATGACCAATATTGCTAATAAAAAATAGAAATAATGGCTCTCTGGTTCATAAGTATGTCAGTCACACTTCCCAGTTTCAAGCAAGAGAAGAGATATTATTACAACTTTTTAATGAATAGTAATAGTCTTTCTGTGTTTGTTTTGCTTATACCTTTAAAGTTTAAGCATTATTTCCGATCAATCACAGACTTTTTATATCAATTTCTTTTGTTGCAAGAATCGAGCCAGCAGCCCCCCCAACTCAACAATGATGAGCCCACCGAGACCTCTTTCATTACACCTTTGTTTACATTATGGTACATTAACTCACTGACTACTGGCCCCTTTCACCAGTCACAAGTGCTGAGTACTGGCATTTTTTAGGGTATTTCAAAACTCCACCACAACTCTCAGAATCACCCTATTGTACTTATTTTTTGACTCAGTAAAGTTACTTTCAAACTCAATCTGTTGCAAAAAATTTAAGTCGTCTAGGTCTAATACTTTAATTCTTATGATTGTTTCAAAATTGGCATGAATTTGATTTTTCGAAAAATTTCCAGAGACGTGACAGATAGAATGAAATTCACAACAACAAAAATAAAAGTTCAGAGTGTTCTGTTTTGATTTTTATCCATGTGCGAGTGTTTGGTGAAAATATAAAAGCTGGTCTGTGCGTTTATTCAGACCCATACACTGAATTACATGAGACAGATGTAGGGAGCGAAGTTGTGATTTCGTCGCACGAACGACAACACCAGTACTTGTGCTAGATCTAGCCCTGAAACTACGACTCGGGCCGTGCTTGGGTACACATCCAGGGTCCTAACTATCAGACACATCATATCCTGAGTCACTAGAACTAGCAAAAAGAACAGGAGTATTAAAAACAGTGAAATTATGTGATTCTTGTTCATGCGACTGTTACTTCGACGCGACTGTCGGATTATTACTATCACCTGTATAGAAAAAAACATAGTGCGAGTTCCGGTCAGGTCAACCCCAGATGAGGTGATAGTCCTTCACCTTCAATTACTTAAAAGTTACCGCAAAACTTCCGCCAAACTCGGCACGAAACGAAACAAGTGGCGAAACTAGCACTGGAGTCCGTTCCCGTACATGTGACAGGAGCACAAGATACGGAACAAAATCGCAAAGTCCATCCGTCTGGGGTACGGGATCCATACCTACGAACCGACCGCTCGCCCCGTACCTGTGACGGGAACCGTAGTCAGGGAGTTAATCCATGAGCCTGCAACCCCTGTTCTTGACATCTATGGGGAAAAAGTCTATCCATGGCTATATTACGAATTTTTATGCCAGATTACCTACTTGTAAATTACCCCAACATATGCTGGTGTTGTAAATTACTGCAGCATATGTTGGTGGGTTGGCAGCCCTGGGACCTTCTATTAAACTTGTGCTTGTATGATAACAAAACCAAACATATGTAATGATTAGATCCTGAAAGCCTTTAGTGGTTTCTCTCTAGGTAAGATAAGAATGGTTAGCCTTACAGCCTTACAGGGCCTGATAGTAAATTTCACAGTAGTAATTTTCTACAACTTGGAAAAAAAAAGAAGTAATTCTTCAGATGGCTACAGAAAGGCTAAAGTTGAAAAATTTGTCAGATTGAGACATGGATCATGTTAAAAGATGTGCAGCCATATAGTCAAAATGTGGACATGTGTTATTTTCAGGTACCAAAACGTTTTAACAAATCATCCTTTTGTGTGAAAATAAAATATTGTTGAGTAATATCAGGGGTTTCTTTTCTCTGAAAGTTATTTTTGAGACTTTCACTCAGCTTTCACTACCAATTAATTTTATCAGTGCTGCCATTTTTTAGTGTCACCTGAATTAAATTCTCCAGAATTACCCAAGTGTTTATACTTGCCAGCAGTAGGACAGTTATGTGAAAATTCTAAAATAGCCATATGATACGAGATAGAATGATCACATGGTTTTGTAATTCAGTGCAAAGATTTTTTGTTTTGGTTTAGTGCTGCTGTATTGATTTAAATGGGGGCATTTTGTTAATGTATAACTTGTAGGGTGCAGTGGCGGAGTGGTTAGTGCGCTCGTCTCTAAAGCGGGAAGTCCGGGTTCGAGCCTCGGTTCGGACACAGATTTTTTCTGCCCCTTCCTGCCCACCCAGCAGTAATGGTTACCAGACTTGGAGTTGGGGAAATAAAGGCGGTGTGGAATGGAACTGGCCACTCTACCACAATATACCGAAGGCCCAGGAAGTTGTCTCACTAACAAGGCAATCCCCAATGTCCGGATCGGATGCGAGAACAACTTTACTTTTTTATAACTTGTATAATTTCTTTCCTGTACAAAGAATCATAACAAGTGCTATAATTCTCTTCTTGATTAAGGTTTTAAAATTTCATGCTTTTTCATTTTATTGGATTATTGGAAATTTGTGAATTGCTTACCATCTTCTTTCTTAGGTAACCAAAGTGAAGCCAAATGACAAGGACGCTCGAGTCAAGTACAATGAATGCAATAAAATCTGCAAAAGAATCGCCTTTGAAAAAGCAATAGCATCTGACGAGAACTTTGCAAAATCTGTGGCAGATTCAATTGACATTGAAAGTCTTGGTAAGTGAAGACTTTGTTTAAGGAGGAATTGTGTCTCTTAGATATTTTGATTGTTCCTTAAATTGAAGAGTCAAATGGTAGGGCGCGATCTGTAGCTTTCTTTGTACATCAGGGTGCGTGTCTCTGTGGGGGGTAGCTGAGGGCAATTTCGCTTATTTGTGGACCATATTTCACATAAATAACAAGCGTAGTGTGGACTTCAAATAAAGTTTTAGAAAAAAGTGTCGTTGCCATGGATGCAGCATTTTTGATTTTGTTGATGTGTCTTTTTCAGTTAATTTTCAATGGAAATAGTTTGTTATTTTGCGTGTATGTTAAAAAACAATAGCTCTACAAAATTGTGGGTTGAATTTTTCCCGAACGAATTTCTCACCCCCAGTGGGTCAGGGAGATATAAATAGACCCACTGCTTCGTCTGCAGAAGGTGCAACCCCCTCAAAGGCGAAGTGTCGCACGCGGA
>NW_004797941.1:372478-373701 GCF_000002075.1 Aplysia californica | reverse complement strand
CCAAAAAATCACCAACCCTGGTGACAAGAGGCTTTTCCTACCTTATGCAAATCTCGTACAATCCATATATATATATTCATGTAAGCCCATCTGTGTTTACTGCCAATGAATCATTTTTGTACGCTAGATAAGATGTGTTAAAAGTAGATCTAATCTCTTTGAGCTAAGATCTGAATCTGACGCTTTCAAGTTGGGGGGAAAATGATGATAAACATAAAGGGAAGGTACCTCAATAATAATTACAAGATTTTAGCAGTAACTTCTCTTATAATTGGTATCAAAACAACCTCTGTCATAGTCCCGTAAATTCAACAAGCCATAGGCACAGCGCTACACGGTTCAGGCCCATAAATTCTACGGGTGCGGCAGCGAAGAGGTTAAAGACGATTAAAGAAACATTTTAGGAAGATATGGCGCAGACCTGCCACTTATCCCGATTTTTTGCCCCAAATCTCAAGCATCCTGATTTTCCCGATTTCGATCACCAGCATCCTGATTTATTTGTTGTTGCGTCTGTAGCGTCCGATGCATAGAAACAAAAAATCTGCATTCTCTGCATTCTGCTTGGAAGCACCGATTTGACTTTTTATCGGCAGGAACTTGAAACACTGTTTTCTAAAACATCAATGCTGGCTCTAGTAGTTGACTCACACATGATATTTCAACTAAAATCAAAGTAGTATTCATTTTGAATTCCAACTTGGATATGCTCAAAATCTACTTTCGCTTTTGATACCCACAATTCTCCGATGGTGGCCTGATTACTGTAACAATTATGACATAGGCCTAAGAATAATCTATTTGTTGTTCTGCCATTGATTTTAAAAAACAAGCACATCTGAGTTCTGGTTAGTCGGACCCATCATCAAAACCTGTTAGTGGAACTTTGAAACACTCGTTCGCATCACGTGACATGACCTCGCGCATAGGGCCTACGTGTGAGTAGCGCGTGTGTCGGGGACCGTCGGTTGTCGGGGTCAACAAAGTTAATTCACACTGGTCGCATTGGTCGAGGTGTTTTTCGGTACTTAAACAGTATGGAACGACTGGGGGGAAGGGGTCGGGGAATCTTTTTTTACACTTGTGTTTAAAGTGCTTGCCACGATACATGTATTTATTAATTTATTGAGGATAAAGGAATTTTTAAAAATAAAAATAAATGAACAACCATATGGCGCGGTTAACATTTTTGATTAATTTTTTTTGGGGGAGGGGGGGGAGGA